>NC_026154.1:14180201-14417092 GCF_000512975.1 Sesamum indicum
TGCTTAACCCAAAGCCGGACCCGCTTCCAAAACCACCATTAGTACTGGATATACTGGTGTCACTGCCAAAGCCAGTATCAATTCTTCCAGAACCCATGGACTGCAGAGACATAAATCCTCCTCTTTCACCCCTATTCTTTTCAATCTACACAAATTGTACACAACAGATCAGTCCATCCATGACCTGTAAATGAAATAGAAGGTAGCATAGCTAGTACCTCTGCCCAAATAATTACCTTGCTTTTGTCAATCTCACTAGCCTTGCGCTTCATTAGATCCTTGGTTTCATTGATCTTGCTCTGTAAAACCAACTTGTGCAACCTCTCTTCGTGACTTTCCATCTCACAGTACTGTTTGACTTGTGCAACTGTGACATTTTCTTTGTGACCAAGTGAAATAACTTCATCAAATGCAAAAAGAATCTCAAAAGCAGTCTTGCCGATGCCCTCTTCATCTAGTGAATAAGAGTATTCAGGCACCTAAGAGTGGTTAGGGAAACACTATCATGCATTATATAAACACCAAAGATGTGAACATTCATACCGAATCACATGGAAGAAAGAAACGAAGACTTCATTTACAAAAGAAAAGCATATACAGTTTCTGCTCTAAGCACATAAAAAGATGGGCGACATTGTTGTTCTTTCATTTTCAACAAAAGAGAATAAGTAATACTTAAGCTGGAAGAGCACATACAATGATGTGGCAAGCGCATGCAGATAATAAAAATTCCAGCTTCTTAAGAGGCAAAAATAAATCATTGCTCAATACATTGAGGATACAAGCCTTGAAAGTAGCCTCAGTGTCTCCAAATCTTCAAGAATGTTGCTTTGTTTATTTGTAACAAGAAGCAAGTAGAGGGACTCTATTGGCTGATAAACATAACGGACATTTTCAGTCTCGACATAAGTGTGTTGTTTCCCTGTGCCAACCAACTTGGGGAATGCTGCAAGGTATCCCTCAATCCGTATCCGAGACATATCAACAAACTGCCTTGAAACAAGCGCTGCAGAAGATACCAATTTAAAGAGTTAAAAATGGTCATTACACTTTTCCAGATGACCGAATACAAAGAACTGAGGTGATAAAAAAGAAAAACTACTTTAGAGGAAACTTCTCCTAGAAGTAGCAGCACATGCACAGTAATATAAATTAAAGATAATGGAAAATGGAGTTTAAGTCATGAAAAATCAACTGAAAAAGTACAAAAAGGGGGAAAAGGAAAAGAAAGAAAAGTAATGCTATTGGTTCAACAGGGAGCACGAAACCCTTGAACAAAATAAAAAGAGAATACCATAGCCAAAAAATTCCTTGAAGACAAAGGTACAATCAAAGTAAAAAGTTAAAACTAGCACAACTAAGTACGGAACAATTTAAGTTGGTGACAAACTTGTCCAAACCAACATTCTGTCCAAGTGGTAGAAAAGATGCATTATGGCTAAAGAAACCACAAAAAAGATAAAAAAAATATCGACATCAATCCGATGTATGAGACAACAGCATCTTGAATTCCAGAGAAAAGGTTGAATGCAATTAAATCAATATGAATCCGAAGTATGAGGCAACAGCATCTTGAATTCTAGAGAAAAAGTCAACCTGAGGTATGTGGCATCAAATATGAACCTTTGGAACAGGTCGTGGACCAAATTTATGTTTATAGGCCATCTCATGTCTTTACCTAGCGATAAATCATTTTAGAAACATGAAAATAGATATAATCAATAACAAATTCTATACTTCTGAGACCAATATTCAGAAGGAGCAGATCATTACTCATCAGCAGACACACTCTTTGAATAGTCTAATTTTAAAAATTTTCAACCACTACTCAACATTTCTAACGGGCCTGCTTCAACCTTCCTACTTTTAGAGGAAAAGGTCTTATAATAGTGGACATTATATTAGAAGTAACACTAAGTGGGAAAATGAAAAGAAAATGGCAGTACATATGTGATCATGTGTAGGAACACGTGCCATTACATGCCGCATCTTTAAGAATTAGAACAAGATCTTCTGCCAGTCAGATATTTATTTGAAAGTCTATATGATAATTGCATCTCTTTTATATGTTTTAAAGCATAATAACTACTCTGGGAATCATGTCTAGGTCCAACTTCATGGAGAAATGCTCCTCTTACTTAGACAAAGAATGAGCAATCATAAATCAACATCCACTATAATACACAAAAACAGTGACAAAAGTAGAATCCCCAAGATCCAGGTTACTTGCAAAGATTAATAGTGTAATTCACAAGAAAAAAGAAGAAAAACCAAAACAAAACACTGGCCATCTTACCTTTGCCAGATTTGCTGATAATAGAAGCCGCAAGTACAACCTGCAACACAGATAACAAAAGTAATCGGCAAAAACACAACGTTAAAATTAAGGAAAGTAAAGCCAAAGGATCCAAGAAGAATTACCATCCTGTTCCTCTCAAATTCCACCCACGGTGACTGAAGACCAAAATTGAGAAAAAAAAGGATTCCAACTTCCCAGCAACTCCTGAAATGTCACACAATAAACTTAAATTCCTCAATTAACCACAATTGAGTTCACCAACGCACACAACAGATTCCCACACAATATAAATGCGATTGCGATTCGCGAGAAGGGTATCCAGATCTGAAGCGCTAATGTAACGTTATAATCCAAACAAATTACAGAAAACTGCTGAGAATACAACGCATGGTTGTTACAAATTCCCACAGAATACAGCAATCCCAATACATAAAAACGCACTTCGGGTCAAAGCAAACGAGAATAATAATGGAAATCGTATTGACTTTCGAATCAACTGTATCATATAAAACCCAAAATCTTGCAGGTACCTGAAATCCACCAGATCCGGCGAAGAGAGCGAGCGAGGGGGAGAAGTAAATCGAACGCGAAGGCTGAGGGATTTTATATTACAGTACGTAATGAGCAGTGTAATAATTTCTGTGTTTTTCAAGTGAAGTGTAAATTACAGCGAAATTGCACTTTCGGTCACGTAGTATAGGGGTTTTGCAGTTTTGATCTCATATTTTAAAGAGTTAATATATTTGATCCTATAGAATAAGAATATTGTGCATATGGAGTAATTCTAAAATTAATTTCATACTATATGGTACTTTGCAAGTTTAGTCCCTTATTTTTAAAAATAGCAAAATTGAACCCCACATTTTAATATTTTTTGCAAAATTAGTCCTGCCATTAAAAATGTGACGAAAAGGCCAAAAAACGTTATTATGATTGGGTGAAAGGGGAGTGAACTCGCCGAACACGTTTTGGTTGGAAAGAGATAATTGCAATATTAGTCCCAAACTATAGGGTCTTTTGCAAGTCCCAACTCATACTTTTATATTTTGTGCAAAATTAGTCCTATCGTTAAAAAATGTAATGAAAATTTCACTTGCTTAACATGTGCTCGTTAGTGTGACTAATTGAAACTCTCTCTTTCTCACCCTCTCTCTCTTTATTTCTAAAAGTTCTCTATTTAAACCATTTCCTGCGTTTTATAAAAATCTTTCTTTATAAACCCTATCTCTCTCCCTCTAAAAGTACTCTCTCTCGCTCTCTATAAACATTTTCTTCTCTTTCTCTGAAAACTCTCGTTCTCTCTAGAGATTTTTTGAGAGAGATGTGGGGATTTTGAAGAGAGAGCAAGAGAGTTTTTAGAGAGAGAGAGAGGGAGAGGGAGATTAGTTTCAACTAGTCATAGTAACCGATCATATGCTAAGCACGTGGCATTTTCATCACATTAATTAATGTTGGGACTAATTTTGGATAAAAATTTAGTAGCATGTGACTAAAATTGATTATTTTCAGAAGTACGGGACGAAAAATTGCAAAAAACCCTATAATTTAGAACTAATATTGCAATTGTTCTTTCCCCTCAAAACCCGTTTTGCCAGTCCACCCCCTTTCATCAGGTCCCACTAACATTTTCTAGCCTTTTCATCGCATTATTTAACAACTGGACTAGCTTTACAAAAAAAAAAAACAATATTAAAGTGTGGGACTAAGTTTGACTATTTCAAAAAATATAGGACTAAACTTGCAAATATCCTATAGTCCGGGACTAATTTTGCAATTAACTCACACATGTTGGTTCGAAAGCTAACATACTTTAATTTTTGCACAGTTTCAGAAACCCACGCTGCACTTTTGGTCTAATAAAATAGAGGGTATTGTATTTTTTATCCCGTTATTACTAAAAATCAAATGTATGATTCTGCCCAAAAAAAAATCTCAAGCATTGCCCAATTCCAGCAATATTGACGGTTATTATCATAAACATGGTCATTTTGAAGACATCATGGACATTCCACAATCTGGAATTAAGTTTATGTAATTTTTTCATATTATAATCTTAAATTTTGTAATGATATCATTATTAGTAATTTGTTTTATGTTTTGTGTATGAAAAAGTGCATATAACTTGCATGCAACAACATATTAATACACTCACAAAAAGAACAAGATATTGATTTCAAAAACAAACTCAACATGTTAGTTTATATACAAATCACCCCTATTTGCTTAATTAGAAAAACCACAGCTGACAGTAGAAAAATATGGGTAATTTGTATAATGATGTTGATGTTTGTATGGTCGTATATATAATTTTTTAAAAAATAAGAATGGTTTGTGTAAATGATGTCGGCGTTGTTGATAGGTATATGTGTAATTTTTCAAAATACATAGATTGTCTGTGTATATAAATCATATGGCGGGAATGTTAGATGTAATTATCCGTTTAACGAATTTATAACTATTAAAGTTTGAATTTATAACTTAACTTTTAATTTTATCTTTAAAGTTTAGATTTGTTATTAGTGATTTATTTCAATGTTATAAAGTTTAAATGATCTAAAAATACAATTATTTTGAGGAGAGTAACAAAAGAGATGAAAGTTGAGTTGCATGAAAATTTTGCAATGATTGATAGTACGCAATGGATTTTTATCTCTAGATCCGAGCTTGGCTTCAAGAGTTGAATCAATCCCACTAGGACTAGGGTTTCAATTTCCAAATACTTGGGCTGTTAACACTGATTAAGGTTTCCGCTGTGGCGTTGCTTATAAACTATGCTTGCCAAATTCCTAGGATACTGAGGTTGAATCAAGAGTTCTCAATTTTGATTTGTGGAGCGTCGGAGGTATGATGCTGGAAAGCTGCAAAGCAGGTCTCCGATCGTGCAGGAGCGAAATGCAGTGGGGAAACGTGCTCACCCATTGCTTATATGAGTGTATTTATGATATTGTCGTCAAAAGTGGGATGAGCGTGAAATTCTAGCCGAATCGTGTGCGGGGTTGAGGAGTTCCAGGTTGATACATTGATGATTCGTTTCTTGGGGTTTGGTGATTAAAGAATTGGAATTGTTTGGGTTTTAGAGCCTGGAAACTCCGGAGTGCTTCTAGTTGGTCCGAGGTGTTAGTATATGATGATGCTGAGGTTTGCTCACAGTCTGGTAATTTGCTCAGTGTGATGGAGGATTTGGTCGAGAATTGATATGTGGGATTTGGGATAAGAGGTTGGGTGTTTGAATTTTGAAAGATGGCGCTTAAGCTTCCACCTGAGGAATCGGCCAAGATTGCCATTCAGTCGATTGGTCGCGGATACGATATTTCCTTGGATCTTAGACTCAAGTATTGTAAGGGAAACTCGCGTTTGATTGAGATTGATGAGGATCAGGGTCGAGAGATTGTTCTTCCAGGTGGAATCTCGATTTCTGATGTGTCTAAATCTATTAATTGTGATAAAGGAGAGCGGACCCGATTTAGCTCCGATGTTCTGACTTTCCAGCAGGTTTAATTATTTTTTCCCATATTTTTTATCGGCGGCACTGAGTCATTTGTTTTTAACTATGCATTTTGTTTATATCTTAGTAGTAAAGTATTTGCTTTGAGTTAATTGTATGTAGTTTCATTTATGTTGTTTCTAACATGTTTTTTTGTAATATCCTCACTAGATTTTGACGTTTGTTTGCTTTTAAACTGTTCAGATGCCATTTTCTCTGGGCCATTATTTTATTCCCATATTTGTTCATGTTAAATTTTTGTATTTTGGATAATCTGTTCAAAAATTTGAACTTCACTATCCCTCTATGCTAATTTTTCGCACCGTATCCATGATGTCATCATATCAGCCATTCCTAATTACATCTTTTCGCCCCAGATGTCAGAGCAATTAAATCAAGAGCTATCTTTGACCGGAAAAATTCCTTCTGGGCTCTTCAATGCTATGTTTGAGTTTTCTGGTTGTTGGCAGAAAGATGCAGCTTTCACCGAAACCCTTGCTTTTGATGGAATGTTTATAACATTGTACACAGTTGCACTAGAAAAGACACAGATGTTGCTTTGTGATCATGTGAAGAAAGAAGTTCCATCTTCATGGGAGCCTGTGGCATTGGCAAGGTATGACCTAGGTTGCCTTCTCTGGAGTTTGTAATTGGGCAATACCATTTCTGTGCTGCATGCCAAGGCAGTTCCTTTTAACTATCTGGAATGGATTTTTTATGTATATCCATGCAAGGATGTGCCGGTGGCAATTGAAAAAGTGTCTGTTCCAATGCATTAATCTTCTTGTCATTAGGGCCAGAAAAATGATTATTATCAGTATACGTCTTTACAGCGGTGCTGATTTTGTCCCCCTTTTTCAGATTTATTAATAAGTTTGGTACTCATGTTATTGTTGGAGTAAAAATGGGCGGGAAGGATGTAATTTACATGAAGCAGCAACATTCTTCATCACTTCAACCAGCTGACGTGCAGAAAAGATTGAAGCTGATGGCAGATGAGAGATTTCTAGAAAATGGACAAAATGAATTGAACTCTGAAGAAATAAACCAGAATGAGAAGGTTTGTATGCATTTTGGTTTCCTTTGGCTAGCATTTTAACTGATTTTATCTATGCAAATATGAATTCTGAAAAATAACAACTGTTAATTGATCTGATTGGGGAATTGATTGTTACGCGGTGATCTGAGAAGGTTCATAAGTCACTAATTATTCAAATTTTCCATTGTATGCTGCAATTCTGATGGTTTAGGAAATGGATTATTGTTTACTGTACGGCACTGTTGATCGCTGATGCTTGAACAGCATATTTGTTTTCTTGATTCCTAATTTTGTTTTTTTATGACTCAAATTGAAATGAAGGACACTCGGCTCAAGTTTGCTGGTACCAGCACATCTAGTTCTTATTCACATAAAGATGTACGTCTTTCTTCTCAGAAAGTTGCAATCTCCATCAGTCTGTGCTTGAGAGTTACAGAATTATTGTCATTTACTTGAGTTGTTGGCTAAATAACAGGACATTGTTAGCATCTGCAAAAGGAGAGGTGGAAGTGATGGCAGAAATTTGACCCACAACGAGTGGCTACAAACTGTGCAGTTGGAGCCTGATGTTATCTCAATGTCCTTCACCCCAATAACCTTCCTACTGAATGGTGTCCCCGGAAGTGGCTATCTGAGTCATGCCATTAATCTATACTTGCGCTGTGAGTAAATATTTGCATCTTTATCTTGTTTGTGATACTGCTACATGATGCACTCATTCGTGCAAATGATTTATAATCATCAGTATTTTCCTTTTGGAAAGATAAAAGGGCTAACTACTTGGATCTGTGATTCTTAAACCAGAGGGGAAGGGGGAGGGATTGGTGGTGGTTGTGGTTCTGGTCGGTACTTCTCCTTTTTATGAACTCTAAAATCTCATATCCATGCATGGCTGTCAATCATTCCAGGCAAGCCGCCAATTGAAGAACTTCATCAGTTTCTGGAGTTTCAGCTGCCTAGACAATGGGCACCCATGTTCAGTGATCTTCCACTGGGTCCGCAGCGGAAACAACAAAGCACAGCTTCACTGCAATTCAGTTTTATGGGTCCTAAACGTTTTGTAAATACCAACTCGGTATAGTTTTCTCAAAGTTGTATCTTTTCCTTTTCTTATAGATTTTTCTTTCTGGGTGTTACGCATTATTATTGAAAAAGAAGTTGTTATTCATACTGTGGTAGCATATCTGTAACTTGCCATTGCATTTGAAGATCTTCAGTTGAATCAATAGGAACAGCAACCAGTGGAGGGTACCTCAGGATGAGTGCAAAATTTTGTATACTAATTGGATTACTTATGTCCTAGAGAACAGCCTTATTCTGCTCTGGCTATTCCAATTTCCTGGTTAGCAGGGAAAGGCTTCTTAATTGTTTTCCCTTACTACTTGAAATGATGAGTGAGGAGATCGCAGGAGATAATAACTGTTATTTCTTGGGGCAGAGTTCTTCAAAGACTTATTAAAGTAATAGGCAACGTATTTTAGTAATCCATTTCTATATTCTCTGCTAACAAAAAAATGCTGAGTGCCCTTTCTTGAGAACTAAATGGGTCTAATTTATTTTTATCCTTTCAGGTTGATGTTGGTAAGAGACCTGTGACTGGTCTGCGGTTACATCTTGAAGGTAAAAGAGGCCATTATCTGGCCATCCACTTGCAACACCTCTCATCTTCTCCAAATATTTTTCAACTTGAGGATGATCCAAATGGCAATTACCACCAAGAATCTTATGATCGTAGATATTATGAGAAGGTACACTGGAAAAACTTTTCCCGTGTGTGTACTGCTCCGGTTGAATCTGATGAGGAACTTTCAATTGTCACTGGAGCACAGTTACAGGTTGGGTATTATGGGTTTAAGAAGGTTCTTTTCCTTCGTCTCCGTTTCTCGACTGCTCTAGGAGCTGTTTCAGTCAAGTATCCTGAATGGGATGGTTCCCCTGGTTTGGCCCGCAAATCTGGACTCATATCAACCCTGATCAGCCATCACTTTCACAGCAGTTCAGAAACCACCTCCGCAGCCAGCTGATGTGAACGTAAATTCTGCTGTTTATCCCGGGGGCCCTCCAGTTCCTGTCCAAGCCCCCAAACTCTTGAAGTTTGTTGATACAACTGAAATGAAGAGAGGACCACAAGAACCTCCTGGTTATTGGGTCGTTTCTGGAGCAAGACTTGTGGTTGAAAAGGGGAGGATCTCTCTCAGGGTCAAATATTCATTACTGACTCTTGTTCAACCTGATGATGATGTGTCTGAATAATGCTGCACTAGTCTTTCATGTACTGAGAAAAGAAGCAATTTTGACATCTACAGATAAACCACCAGATCACACTATTGCATAGTTATTGGCTGCATCCATTATAGCATGGAGGACAATTGTACAGAATTGATGCAGCAGCTGAAATTTATGTAGAAAATATTAATTCTACTGGTACTTCTATCAAATTGCTTCTTCAGTGAGATTTCTTGTTCTTCTTTGTGTTTACCAACTTTTTCTCCTTTCTTGCTAGAATGACCTGATACCTGCTGGCTTTGGAATGTATAGTGCCTGCATGTAACAATTATTAAGCCCAAAAGCATAAGTTGGTCTTCAGTTTCTCTTCTTATTGTTGTAAATTTCAGCTGATTACATGAATACATACTGCTAGTACAGTGTGTCTGCCGGAACAATCCAATCTAAACGCATCTATGTCAAAATGTGCAGGAACTAGATAAATCAAGTACGAAATGGTTCTTTTCACAGCCTCTTTTGCTCCAAGATGTTCAATGGAATTGTTTTGGCCAAGTGTTCTGCAGCTAGCCTCTACAAGTTAATTGTCAACATCCTGAAATTTTTAGGCTTCAATCCGGTCGTAGGTGCCTGAGGTGAGATATACTGTGTAAACCTTCTTCTGCTTTTGAATCAAAAAGAATGTTATATCTTAAACAGAACTGCAGAACCGATGAAGCAGCATTTTGGTGGTCGACTTTGCTAGAGAAGCATATCTTCTGCATTTTGGTATTTCCACCACTGTGCATTCTTTTGGATGATTTCTGGTGCTGTTTCTCCCGAGCATGCTTCAAAATGTAAATATTCAAGATGCAGACTCGGCATCTTTTCTATTATTAAAGCAGATCTGTATGTTTTGAATTGCATTGTAAGAAATGTCTTAAGAAGACAAAACGTTGATGTAAAACAACTTCGCAACTTTGGGCAGAGCATTCTGCATCAAGCTAAATTTCTCTTTAGCAATTGGCAAGCCAAAATTCCTTCAGCTGGATACAGAAATGTGTTGAATATTTAGTTTTAACCTTTAGAGTCGACTAGAATATGAAAAATTGAATCTTTGGGATTCTTGTTCGTTCGTGTTATATCATAATATTATAGATGAGAGAAAATGATAAATATATACAATGCAAGTAAAGATGGAGAAGAAAGAGATGTATAATAGAACAGTGGCCAATTTTCAAAATTCTCAAAGTTGGGGTAATCTCGAAACAAAATGTGACAGAAAACACTAATGCTTCAAAGATTCTTCCAAAATTTTCAAGATTAGCAAATATTAAATAGAAAAACGGAAACAGTTCCCCCCAGTGTTCTTTTAAGCTCAAGCCTTGAGCCTGCCAAAGAACTTGGCCTTCTCCTGAGTTGTCTGGAAGCGTCCATGACCAAATTTAGAGGATGTATCGATGAACTTAAGTTTGATCTCCTCCAACGCAACCCTAGAAGTCTGGTTCAACAGTGACTGCCTCAGTGTGACGACACGCTTTTTCGGCCCGACACAACAGCCTTTTATCAAAAGATAGTCATCTTTCACCACCCCATAGTGAGGAAACCCTCCCATTGGTGTAATGTCTTTCTCGGTCCTATAACATATATATTATAACAAAGGTTTTAGAATAATACTGCAAAGCCAAAATTAAATTCTAACAAAAAATCTGTTTTCCAATTGTAATTTGACTAGAACAAAAGTACAAGACCTCACACATAGGCAAAGAAAGAATACATCATTGCACAAGCGTTCACTGACCTGTCAAACTCAGTCATGGCAGAATGAGATTCCTGACCAGCTTTGCCAAGTTTGTAAATTTTCTTGTTCATCTCTGTCCTATGGTGGTAACCATTTTGCCCAGCCCTGGCAACAGTGAATGAAACCCTGGCGGGATGCCAAGCACCAATACAGGCAACCTTGCGAAGCCCACGATGGGTCTTACGTGGAAGGCGGGTGACACCCCAACGGGTCACTACACCTTCATATCCTTTACCCTTGGTCACTCCAATAATGTCAATCATCTCATCTTTCTGGAAAACAGCATCAATGGGTATCTGCTTCTCAAAAAAGCTATATGCATAGTCAACCTTCTTGGCAACATCTCCACCATTGACTTGAATCTCCATCAAGTGGGCCTTCTTTTGCTTAAGTCCTTTCATCTTACGAATCTGAAATCCAATATATCAATCACAGAACAACCATCAGTCTAGAATAAACATACAAAACACCACGTGTTCAAACAAAAGCTAGATGCTACAGAATTAATCACATGATATATTCCAGATTAAGGTGCAAAGGGAAAGACCTGTGTATGAGCCAACACCCGAATTACAGTGCAATACTTCTTCATTTTCTCCAGCTGAGCTTGAATGTCCTTCTTTCCTTCTTCAGTATCAAGCTTCTTTGAATACTTGGTGAAAGCCTTCTTCTTCGACTTGCACCAATTTTTGTAGAACCTCCTCTTGACTTCCTCACTTAAATGTTGAGCCCAAACAGTATTCAAGCAACGGAGCCCACGTGGTGTCTTAACATACCCCACAACCCCAACAACAATGATTGGTGGTGTTTCAATAATGGTTACAGCTTCACATGTCTCTTTTTTGTGGAGTTCTGGTTAAGACAGCACCAAAAAATTATACCCCTAAACAAATTCAAATATTCAACAAGCAAACTGAAGTGGGAGAAACAATATTCTGAAACAGCAATAAACCATGATAAGCCAAGAGGGAATAGTTGATGTAAGTGCTACAACATGAAGCACAGGTGCGCTACCATACTACTAATGATTCTGAGCAACAAAGGGTATCTAGAGGTAGGTAGCTTTCAAGAGAGGTCTGACTCAAAGCTGAATTAGCCAGTATGTGACGTAATCTTGCATTACAATCGTAACCATTATAAATCATTTTCAAAGAGAAACAAGAACACTCACTTGATCCAGGTTTTTCGACTTCGCGAACAATATGTGTCATCCCAGCCTTGTATCCAAGAAAAGCAGTCAATCTGCAAGGTTTTGTGGGATCATCTTTGGGGAAGGCCTTCACTGTGAAGATATAAAAAAGAATACCTTATAAGGAAGAGAAGATGGGAAGCACAGTTGATAATGTAACAATATTGAGGAATAAGAAATGAAAACATTTAAGCTGTGATGCATGGACACAGATAACACAGAAAATTTGAAAAGAATAGGACACGACAAAAGCATTGAAACAGCTATATATAACATTATTTACTATATATATTCTCAATTTCTCGTAAAATTAAATATGCAATATGAAAAATATCAAGATAAAACGTAAGTAAAGCATGTCTTAGATCTAAATGCTTAACCAAATGTGGCTTAAAAAATAGACATAATCAGTTTATTTTAAAAACATACAATGAAAATTTTCTAATAATTCAAATTAGTTAAACCTTACGAATTTTTAGAAATTTCATCTGAAAGCTTTTAGTTTGAGAGGATTGAATTAATTAATTTTCTTTTTTATTAAAGCCCAAAACTATTTGTTCTTAAAGATAGCCAAAGACTTTTTGAAGTTAAGAAAACCCTAAACATGTCAAAAACTGTCAACACGCATGTCCGACACCATGTACATTTTTTTCTTTCTAATTTTACTTTTGGACACATGGATTTTGTGCTTGACACATGTCCGAGGCATGTTCTAGCTGTGTCCTTGTCCGACACTATATCGGGTAACTTTAAAATGTCTGTGCATTATAGCAATTAAGTAAAGCATCAACAAACTTGAGCAAGGGCAAAAAACAGATCAGAAATTCGGACATCGCAAAGGAAACTGAAACAACCATAATAATTAATTTCAGAAACAGCCAAATTAATCCACTCGAGACATATGGAGCAGATGCATGGCTATTACTAGAAACTTTGATAAACTAAAGTTCACAAGAGGACGAATTAGAAGTTTCAATTTCCAGTTTTTGTTCTTATGTTGTTTAAACATTGACAAAAAAGACACATGCAAACATTTATTAAATCAATCATTCTGCCTTCAACTGTATGCAGTAACAGACCTTTTCCTCTGTGCCGAGATGCCCTTTTTCTTGGAAGAAATCCCAAAGATCCATGTCTTGGGTGCTCAAACTTTCGGTGTGACATTGTTGCTTGGATTGCAGTTGCGTCTGCAAAACTCTAGACTTCAATACATTTGTGTCATGCTATTATAACATGACCAGGCCCAAAATTCATTTACAAAGCAGTTACATATCATATCAGAAAAAACTTGGGCTTGCAACTTAATTTCATAATTTGGCATTAATAAAAGCAAACATTATACATCACGAAACTGCAATTACATCTACCGTGAATTCTGATTCTGTCATGTAGTTTAGAAAGCATAATTTCATTGTTACTACGAATAAATGGGAGCAATAGTCTTCACTTTTCAGCATGACCTATCAATTTAATTCTTCAAACAGAACAGAAACCAAAGAGCACATTAGACAGAGTAGCTGCTTGAAACTATAAAGCATACAAATGTGATAACTCTAGAGGAGACTGGATCACCACCAAAGTCTTTGCACATGAAATGAAATGCTCCCAAACCAAAGGCCTATGGCAACGATTTACCGTGCCAATTCTCGGACTCAGTGGTGTTTCTTCCCAAACACCCCAAAATTAGGATGCTGGCAAACAGAGCTCTTTTGAGACTCCAGCCTTGATTACTCAATTACGATTATTTCAGGGAGTACATTTCAATCACCACAAAGAAATGGAGGCGACCACAGCATATCCATCAGAACCATGACATTTCAGAAAACAATAACTTCATCTACCGAATATCCCAGAAGAAAAAATAATTTTCAGAAATAGAAACAGTTGAACACTCAATTAAGAAATAGCCGAAGACATATTGTCAACAAGGAATAGATCCCAACAGTACAATCCAAACGAACAAGTAAATATACTTACAAGGTAGTAAGTACAAAATGAAAATGAAAATGTAAAACGGAATGCAAAACCAAATACGATGCTTAAAACAACCCCTGACAACACATCTACCCCAAATTCAACGCATTTTTCCGTAGCACTCGTGTTTTATCAGCACAAGCATACTCGAAAATAAACATAAAAACTGGAATCCATCTACTTGTAAACACAATCACTACTTCAAATTTCCTCCTCTATCCGACTGAAAATACTGAGCGAGAAAATTTGGAGGATATTACCTGAGATCCGCAATGTAAACTGCACAGGTTCAGAACCCTAAAATTTGTAACTCGGATGCAGCTGAGAGTCAATATATAAGGCTTCTCCGATAAAGGAACGGCTGAGATCAAATGAGGTCTTACTTTGTGCCGTTAGATCATATAGGCGTAAAATATAGGGTTTCTAGTTCTGTCTATTGGGCCGTAAGACCCATATCTCTTGATGGGTTGGATCTCAGTTTTGGGCCAAAGTGGGTTTCGGAAGTGGCCCATATGATTTGGATCCATTCCAGTCGTTTGGTATTAGCTTGTGATCCAAATAATGGCATTTATTTAACAACTATTTTAATAATTAATAAAATAATTATTGAATGATGTATGAAACTATTAATTACTATATCATTATTATTATTAGGGTAAATTACAATAATTTTTCTTAAAATTTAGTATAATTACAAATACGCTCTCATTGTTTGAAAATTACCAGCATTTTTCTAATTTTAATGGACGTCAAACAATTAACTCAATCTGTTAGTCCCCACTAGAATTTTCATTCTTTTTTGTAATAAATTAACCAAAATACCCTTGTGGGCTATGAATTATTATTAAAAGAATTATAAAAAATTTTATAGACTAAGTGAATAATTTTTTATAATTTTACAAATTTTTCCTTTCACCTCGTCTGATTTTTAATAATTTATTATTTTTTAAAAAAATATAGAGCACATGCAAAGTTTATAATTACAAACCTCCATTCAAGGATTAAATATTTTCATCAGACATCATGAAGGTATTTATAAATTTTTAAGGCACGAGAGAGTATTCATAATTATGTCAAATTTTGTCGAAGTTTATTATAATTTATCCTTATTATTATTATAAATAATAATTAATACAATAAAAATAAGTATTTTGTAAAAAAATTAAGAAGAAAATATGGTCAAGCGTGTCCAACGTGGACTTTTTTTTAAAAATAAAATAAAAATAGGAGTCGGGAACAATCTGGATCCACTCTCCTTCGAGAATGATAGTGATACCAATTCAACCAACTAGTTCGACTTATTTATCTATATCAAGCTAAATTACATTTCTATAGTACTGATTAAGCATAATACGGGTAGATTTATCTATTTGAGAAACCTAATAAGAAAAATATAACTTGATTAATTAATAAAAACTCGAGAATAATTTTAATTTAAAAAATCAATAAAACCCTAACAACGTTATTCTAAAAGTTGATGAGTGGGTTTTTGGATTGAAAATGCCTTTTTAAATATGAAAAATTACTTCAAAGAATTTTATATTATTGTTATGAATTATGTTTAAACTCGAATTGTATTTAAAAATAAATAAATAAATAAATTATGGTTTTGTAAGGGTATTCAATCTTGTAAGGGCCCTTTAAGGCCCAAGTCCAACTGGAGGGGGTTAATCATAATTTTCAAATTTTGGAGGGGTAGATTTCTAATTAAATAAAATCCATGGGTGTTTTTTGTAATAAACCCAAAAATATATTTTGAGTTTTTGGCAAGTTGGGGGGCAATAATGAGTGTGGAGAGGACAAGTAGGCGACAAAAGCATTGGGTAGTGACTTGGATTTCCACCAATGCAAAGGGATTTTGACCCCACAAGATATCATTCATGCTATTATTATGTCCAACTTTCATATATATATATATATATATATATACATATACATATAGAGAGAGAGAGAGAGAGAGAGAGAGAGGTTTTGACCTACCTAAGACTATGTACATTTTCTCTATTTGTTTGTGTTTTCTTTGCCCTTTCCCTTTTTGGAAAGTTCCTATGTCATTTTGGCCTCCAATACACACACATACATAGGATTAATTGGCTAAAATATCCTTAATTCTTGTGAAAATAATCAAACACTTTAAGGATATATACAATTCTTTTTTTTACTGTGATCTGTTCAATTTGAATTGGATTCGTTGATATCAGCAACTCTGATGGTTATCTGATTATTGTTGAATTAATATACGTACATAAATATTTGATGCGGGAATAATATGTACTTTAATGTTGCGAGGATTACCAAATACGCTAAGATCCATGTATTTTTTATTCGAGTCGGTTTAATATAACTTGATTTGTTGACATTATCAATCTTAATGTTTGTCCGATTAGTATTACATTATAGACACGTGTTTACATAGATTTGATGCGAGAACCACGCGTTGGAGTTTGGACCACATAAATGACTAAAATACCCCTATGAATTGCAAAAATAATCAAATGCTTAAGAGTGTGTCTGGTTGGGGAGAGAAATTGGAGTATACGAGAAGCAGAAATAAAAAGAAATATACAAGAGACAGTTTGGTATTTGGTTAGGGGGAAGAGATAGAGGGGAAGTAAAACTCAATGTATACGAAATCCTTCTAGAGTTCAATTTTGTTTCCGTCCAAAATTGACCAGAAAAGTAAAATTATAAGGCCAAAAAGACAAAAAAAGTATATATATTTTATTTTTATTTATTTGTTGCTCATATATATATATATATAAGTTTTCTTAAATTCTTTTTTCATTTCTGTTGATAATACAGTACATAATCATCAAAGAAAAGATAACAAAATCACTGAAAAGCTATTGCATTGAAATCAATGATGAATAATTTTATTAATAAAAAAAATTCTTATTCTTGTTTGATAAATATTTTTATTAATAAAATACTAAATTTTTTTTTATATTAAAATTATATTAATATAATATTAATTTATTTATTTTCTAATACAATATGAAGAGAAGGGTTATTTAGTAAAATTATAAAAATTGAATCCACAGTTCACATGAAAATTGAGAAAAATACCAATAAACCAACACCCACATTATAATAATTATTTGATTATCTAGATTGCTAATTAATAACATAAGATTTATTATATATTATATTAAGAATGGGATGCTAACTATTTTTTGAAAATAAAATTTTATTGTAACTTAATTATAATAGTAAATAGTTCATTATTTTTATTATTTATACAAAACTTTAATATACTAATTTTACTATCAATTTTTGGTGTACTTTTAAATCCTACATTAACTTTAATTTTTTTTATATTTTTCTATTTTAATATAATTTCATATATTAATTTTTATTATGACATGACTAGATCGACCACGATTCATCCTACTGTTGAACCAGTCAATTTTTTAATTCAATCAAGAGTCCACGATTCTAGAACATTGGTAACAGCTATATTTGTTGTCATTAGACTACCGCTATACAGGCGTTACTGACTTACTATTTCTTTCAGTGTCTAACTGTGCGCACAATTTTTTTGTTACTAATTTTTGCTAGTAACAACTTTTATGGCAGAACCATCACTATTAATTAAAATTATATTAAATTATTATAATGACAAAATAAATATTTTTACCATTTAATATTATAATTAACAATAATGGCAAAATAAAAAAAATATTGTCATTTGATACATGATAAAATAATATTTCAAAGTATGAAAAAAAAATAATTTATGCAAACCAAATTCTTGTTGAATCATTTGCATCTTTGTTTTGGGAAAAAAAAATTTAATTTTTTATGAATGTTGGTAATGATAATATGATTAGTTTACTAAAGTCCCTTATTAATTAATCATCTTAATTCAATATTGATTTGTTGAACATGTTACACACTTTTTAGAATTTTAACATAAATGTTGGTTTACATTTTTACCCTAAGAATAATCCGCCAGTTACTCGAGTAGTCGATCCGTAACAACTGTGTTCATAGTTACGTACTTGGGTGCTCGAGACCACTCCATGTGGTGGACCTATATAAGTACGAACATTTGACTCTATAAATACCTCACAACTATTTTGGGACATGGTACTGAAAGAAACAGATATGGAAGGTACGCCATTATTATTCTGAGCAAAGCACTCTTCACTTTCTGTTCGATTTTACTTCGATTTACTTAAGTATCAGACGATTTTTACTGGGGACAAATTTCAGAAGCACACTTGTGGCTCTAATTGTCATTTGCAAAATTTGATTTAAAAAATAAATTTAAAAAGAAAGTCAGTACCCGATTTTCTCGACTATTGGTACTCACAAATTTTGGGTGGGGATCAATAACTATTTTAGCTATCCAAAATTTGGAAGACCCGATCCGAACCCGTAATATCCAACCCGATGCATATTCCTGCACTTAAAGAGTCTAACGATTTGTTCATCTTTCTCAAGTTCCCAAGCACTTTTGAATCGGACTACCTCTAAGGCGACCTTAATTTTTTATCAAATTAATATATAACAAAAATTATTTAATATAAAAATATTTTTTTGCATTCTTAAAATGATTTGCATATTTGATGAAAGAGATTGCAAATCTTTGTTTAGGATAAACACAAGTTTGTCCCTCAACTTTATGTCTGCTATCACATTATACCCCATGAAATTATTAAAATATAAAATTAGGCCACTTTGATAAAGTAATTTATTTAATTTAATTTTGCTCCTATTTTTTTTTTTATATATTTGAGACTAATTAATAATGCAGAATTATTAATTTCAATTACACCATATATATATATATATATAAATATATAACAACACACACTTGATTTTTACATTGTGATTAATTAGAGAAATATTTTTTAGTACAATAATTTTGTTCACTACCAAAAATAGAAAATTAGTGACAAAAAAATCATGTGACAATTTTAATATTATTACTAATTATATATATTTGGCAACCAGAATGTTTATTTTGTCATAATAACCAATTTCATGATTTTAGCAAAAAATATTTTTTTGAAAAATTATTATTCGCAAGAATTAGTGACAAAAAAATATTCATAAAGTTGTCACTGAATACAATTAATAATATATGGATATTGATGACTTAGTGACGAAAAATAATAGTCGTTATTATATTATATTGTCACTATAAATGTTTTACTAATTGTATTTAGTGTAACAACTTTATACGCAATTTTTTCACTAATAATTATATAATGACAAAACAAAAATTATTGTCACTTAATATATATTTTAGCAATAACTTTATAATGTCACTTAATAAATATTTTAGTAATAACTTTAAAATTATCGCTTGATATTTTATTACCAATATTATATTTTTTTGTAGTACGTAGTTCTTAATTATCATAAAATAAATAGTAGCGCTGAAGCGGATGAAACCTTCACTTAGTAAAGAAATAAGTATAATTAAATCCTAAATATGAAAAAATATAAGGTAGGTGATCGATCATCTAATTTCTTGAACTTTCAGTAGATCGATTGTTAGACACGAAATATTATAATTATTTTAGATCGATATTAAGTTGAGTGGGCAAATTGATGTTTCAATCCAACCTAAATAGACTCCCGTATAAAAATATATCAATAAAGAGAAAAAAAAATTACAGTGAAAGATCTTTTATCATATTTTAATAACCCATATTGACACCACATAGGGATATCAATGGCTCCTGGTTACATCTACACTTGGACCAGGACTTGTCCCGATTGGGTGGGTTTTGAAGCCTTAACCGGTTTGGGGGTTGGGGGGGGGGGTGGTCGGGCGGTTTTAGTGGTTTGGCGCCGGATCTAATTTTAATATTTTTTTGTATAACTTATATATAGTTATATAAAGTATATATGTATATTGCAAAAAAGTATATGTATATTCTATTTATAATTTATATATAATACATAAACTTAAATATTTTTATAAATTTATATAATAATTTAAAACTTTTATGAATGTTTTAATGTATATATAAGTAACACATTTTAAATTTTTTAACATTTCAATATCGAAGACATGCATATGTAAATTTATATATACAAAAAATTAATATTTCAATAATATTATTGGCTCATATTTATAAAATTATCGTAGAATTATTTTTTTAATATTTTAAAAACATTAATTGATTCCGACCCAACAGATCCGAGGTGGGGCCCAAGAATTTATTGGCTTGTTGGGTCACAGATTTTAACAAACTCACCTCAAACCTGATTCGTTATTATTTTTGACATCACGTCAACGTATGATCAATTGTACGTATCCTTCTCAAGAATTAAAATATATAATAAAATTAAATTATAATTTAAAATATAAAAAACAGAATTATAAAATATATTAATTAATCCATGTGACAAAAAAAAATAAATAAAAATTGTGAACGAGAAAATCCCATAAACCATTGGTGGGTAGTGGAGGTGTGCTTGCACTGGAAAAATGACTTGTAAAGTGATATATAATGGTTTGAATGAAGAGGCTTTGCAATAAATATATATTACATCACCCCTTTTGCAAATAAACAAAAATAAGTGTCCCACATTGCAATAAAACAAAAGTATTAGCAACAATTAATGAGCATCAGTTGGATAACTACAAAAATAAGATAATATAGGAAATCTAGGATTGTTGTCCTAAAGGGAATTAATGAGGATCCCTTTCTTGATTGATTGTTGACTTGCACCTATGAAACATCTTGTTCACCACTTTGCTAAGAGTTTGTTGCTTTAGACAAAGGACAAAAAAATTTGATTTATTTTTGGAGAGTGGGTATGAAGTGTGATCTTTTTTTTTAAAAAAAAATAATTTGATAATTTAATTTATCTTATAAATTAATTTAGGTATATAGAATACACATTTAATATGAATAAAACTCTTACGTTGATCGCACTTGAATATAAGCGTCTGTAGAAGAAGATCGAAACTGTCGTCACGTCCATCGAGATTATTTTGAGAATTATTAGAGTTTAATTTTTAGACCTATAAATTAAGAAGCAAACTATCAATTTTAGCCCTATAAATTAAAAAACAACAGTTTTAGTTCCCGTGTGCAAAAAATACGCAAAATAGCAATATGGTTCCTGAATTTTTGAAAAAAAAAAAAATCACATAACCTCCTATTTTTCCCCCCCTGAAAAATTCTTACCCGAATAAAGTTTAGTTGAACAAAATCAATTACAGAACAAGTGTGGTACATTTGCTATGTGATTGATCACTTTTTCTAAACTGTACACCAGTGACACTTCAAATGTGTTGGACTTATCATATAATTATTTCAGGCCCGACCAAACTCGATTTGGGTTAGAATTTTCTATGTCTTCACACACAATCTATTGTATTTAACACTGTGTATATATACTAACAGTTGCCGCACGTGGTACCTGCATGTATAATTTGATAAGTGCAAATCAAGGAAAATACAAAATCTTAATTATAAAGAAAATATAGATGTTGATTTCTAATTTGAGTGCACAAAATTTTCATAATCATAATTTTTCTAATTATAACAAATTTATTGCAACTATTGTAACATGATTAATATCAAAGGAATATCCCAAAATAACACTTAAAAATTTGTATTTAAAAACTATCCCATAACCATTGGGACATAATATTATAAGTAACTCACAATATTAAAAAAAATCAATAACTAAATAAAAGATCTCAATGCCTAAAAAAATATTAACAAACAATAAAAATCGCATATATTTATTATTGAGTGTAAAAGTACTAAAAAAAATAGAAGATAAAAGTCTAAAAAATATCTATTCTAAGACAAAAATTTAATAATTTTATTAATGGCCGAAAACCAAACGCAAAAAAAAAAAAAGAAAAAAGAGAGAGAACAGAAAAAAATACTTTTATTACGACATGTATATAATATAGATATTTGTAAGAAATTTTATAAAAAAATTAGATAACTTGGCACTTTTATGATCTAAGAAAATACGACTGAAACATTGATCAGTAATAGGTGTTGTTTGCTATTGGAATTTATTGATTGTTAATATTGTCTTTACAATTGCATCTTTTGATGTCTTCATTAGTTGACGCTCTATGTTTAGACAATGATATCCCAGTTAGTTGCATCTACGTACGACTTCATCAGGTCGGATCAATTCAATAATAAACGTATGTTTGTATTCCATCCTTTTTTTCCTTTCAGGGCCTATCCGAAGAAAACCCAGTATCTCTTGGTCGTGAATATCTGAGCTGATTGTTCGTTGTGTAATAATTCTTGTTCAGGCAGTTTCATACAATCCATCCGTAAATAGTATTTTATTTTAATACTTTCGTACTTTGGCAGTAACATACCACCAGCTATAATAGCTGCAACTTACGATATAGTTGGAAGTGTGTCTCGACTGCATGCGGCAGGTCGCTCCTCAATCAGTAACTTACAGTAAAAACTATCATCACATCGAGCAAGTTAACATAATGTCTGAACAAATAAATCCTGCACAAAAATATTCTTTGCATTTTGGCCCCCTCTCTTTTGATTATTTAAAAAATACACCCTTTATTCCAACCAAAGGCAAGAAAAATAGGACCAGTTCTGCAGAAATCCAGGCCACCACCAAAAGATGCTTCTCCCCATGTAATCAAATTAACAACTTTGGTAGAAAGCTCAGGCCCATCAGACCAACGCTTTCTTTGATTCTTTGCTTTAAGCCCTCACGCCCCTTCTCTTTTTATTTTAGCAAAACGCGCTTTCTAGAGTCAAACCACAATAATGCCATTTTCTTTACTATATATAAATAAATATTCATCCTCTATGTATTTTATTTTATTTTATTTCTTTACTATATGATTACTTTATTTATTCCCTCATAATATATATGTGCAAATTTGTATATATATAATTATAGATACATAATTAAATTAATCATAGAGCTTTTTATTTGAGAAATAACTATGATCCATAAAGTTCTTGTACCGTTGTCATCATTGTGTATACTGTCCCGAAATATATGTAGTTGTAGTTAAGTCTTAATTTTAATATTGTCATTAATTATATAAGTTAAGTGATAAGAGCATTTGTCTCGTCATTGTAACGAGTTTCATAATTTTGCGTGTCAAATAATTTTTTTTATTAAATTATGTATCTTCACAAGCTAGTGCATGTGAGAAGGTATATTTTCAACCTTATAATGGTAGTTTGGTCACAAGATTTGTTTGACCTACACTAAGTCGGTCTGAGATAAATATGGATTTTTATTTTTTTTGCTAATATCTGTAAATTTGATGAATTTTGACACCAAATGGATCTATTTGTTATATTGAAACAAACACCAGGGATACTAGATGTAATTTATCAAATTACAAGGGGATGACAGTGTAATTATTTCTTATATTTATATATTTGCGTATATATATGTGTGTATATATTCATGTAGCTTTTTTCTAAAAAGGGTTATAATAATTTTTGTGTTCAAAATTTAATAATATTAATGTATGGTATTGGTATTTGGATGTTATTTAGAGGAATTGTGCTTTTAGGTCATGGAAAGGTGGGAATTGATGCTCTAGTGATATTAATGTTTACTTTGAAATAAAAAAATAATAATAATTGAGCAATCATATAATGAAATATAATAAATAAATTAATAAGTGTACATTAATTTTTTTTCTAATAAATTAATAATTATGTATGTATGTATATATATATATATTTACACATGTCACGTTCGACAACCCTTTATAGTAATTTTTTTTTATTTTATTTTTGCCTTCATCGCTTATTTACTTCAAGAAAATTTACGCGGAATTTATTTTTTTTGTCGTCTTTTGTTACTACAAGAAATAGGAATTTAAGAAAAAAAGATACTTACAGAAAATTTTTGACTAATTTCAATCGGTCGAACATACAGTCGAGCTTCTAACAAGAAGTTATAAGTCTGACGGGTTTCTCTACTAGGAGACGTTTTTCCAAAACAAATTCGGGAAACTTTTACAAAGTCAGAGCAGATAATGCCTCGCACAATAGAGTATCGATTAAATTACAATACTAGAAAAAAAATATGATTTTTCACTACGGTTAAGAAGAAAATCGTGATAATACAAATAAATCACGACTTCACAATAACCATTGGTTACTGTTTCTGTAAGTATAAAAATCATGACAAATATTAATTAACGATCAATGTAGATTTTTCAGTGCAGGCCGCATCAAATATGATGTAAGAATTGTGAGTGTGTCTCAAGGGAGTCACATCTCTGGTGCATGCAGTCTATTTGTGTTGTGATGATGAAAAATATGTCTGAAAACTGTACTGAAATCTGATCTGATGTATGGGGACAAACATAAGTTGCTCTTTCCTAACACGTTTTCTGGTCCACCCAATTATGCCTCCAATAATTGACACGACTTTTCACTGCTCAATAACTGTGATTCTAATGCACTTGTTTTTTCTTTTTTACCTTTTTGGAATGAGTACTAAATAACCTGAAAATTTGGTAAGAGTGTGACTCAATTTTATATTTTAAGGTAAATTACATCGAGTTTTTTTTTAATATTTTGATATAATTACGAATATTTTTTTATTATTTGATAAATTATATAATTTTTTAATAAAAATTTATAATTATCAACTTTACTTTTGTTGTATCTTTTTTTTTTTTTTTAAATTGAAGAAGTGTAAGAAAACAATCGGACGAGGTGGAAGAAAAAAATGCAAAAAAAAAAAAAGAAAATACATAAGTTTTAAAAAAATAAAATAAAACTATAATTCATAATTTATAAGGATATTTTTTGTCAATTCACCATAAAACATTGATGAAGACTAACGGATTGAGCTAGTTGTTGGACAACCATTAAAATCAAGGAGAATAGCACAGGTAATTTTTCAAACAATGATGGGATATTATAATTAGGGATAATTATATTTACACCCCCTAATCTATTGTCTATTTACAAAAATCATCCATGTCTTTTACGTAATTACAGAAACCACTCATAGCAGTCAAAAAGCAGGGGTAGTTTGTGTAATCTTGTTGACATTTTCGAGGGTGTATGTGTAATTTTTCAAAAAAATATGGGTGATTTGTGTAAATGATATTAATATTTTTAGTTGGTGTGTGTGTAATTTTTTAAAAAATAATGTTAATATTTCTAGTGATGTATGTGTAATTTTTTAAAAGACAAGGTCTGTATATAATTAAACCCTTATAATTATGTCAAATTTCATAAGAACTTGTTGTAATTTACCTAACAAATCCTTTGACTATGTTTGGATAATGCTAAATTAAAAAAAAAATCAAAATTTTTATTCTAATTTTGAACTATATTTTAATAAATATGAATGTATTTCTAATTCTTTTAAAATAAAATTATTTAAAATTCTTTTTTCGCTCAAATTCAAATCTGTCAATCCAAATACACTTCAATTATATGGATATTGTTCGGACAAATGAATAATTTTTCAGGCATCGTGCTATAAAAGGTTGATGAATGATCATTTATTGTAATAATACGATAATTATTCTGTATAAAAATTTGAGCAGATACGGATATAAGAAGTACAATTATTCTGATTTTCTTCTTGTTTTCTGCACAAATTTCAGAATCTGTCTTACAGATATCCCAACACAGAGGGAATGATATGTGTTGAGTAAACATTGTTAATTCTTTTAAGCAATTATTACACCGCCGTCGTTAATGTAATTATATATAAATTTTCTATGATTTAAAAATTTATATTTAAATTTTTTTTATATTTTTTTTCGTCTAATAAGTAAAGTCATTCATAAATCAGAATTCACCAAACATCAGGAGAGGGTGGTGTAATTATTATTTCCTCTAACGCGTAAAATTAAGGGTAAATTATAACCACCTATTTTGAGATTTGACATAACTGTAAGTTCTTATTCGTTGTTTGGAAAAGCACAAATACCTGATTTTAATATTTGTTTAATAACGAGCACATTCTGTTAGATTTTTATCCAATTTTTATGGTGAACTGCCCAAAATGTCCTTGTGGATTACTAATAATAAATTTATACACTTTTTAAAATTTTATAAAATAATTCTATGAACTAATATTCTCAAAGTGGATTTATGGATTATTTACTTTACCTACCTTCATATATATATATATATATATATTTTACATTTATTCAAATATTTTCTTCTTTTAAAAAATCAACACAGTTAAAGTAATAAATTTTAACTCAATATTTAAGAACTACTTAATTAATTTTTTATTTGAGAGATATTCATAATTATACCAAATCTCAGAAAAAATAGTTGTAATTAATTAACCCTAAAATTAACAGAGTACAAGAATATTTTTTCATATTCATATAATTTGAGGGTGAATAATAATTCACCACACGCGATATTGCAAATGAGTAAATTACCCCCTATAAAAAAAATAACAATTTACCCCTTGTGCTTTTTAAAATAAAACAATTTACCTCCCTGTCTAATGAGATAAATTGCTTCAATTTAAAAAACATAAAAAGATAAAATTGTTGTATTTGAAAAATAAATTACTATTTTTATCCATAGAAAATAATTTGGTTATTTTCCTCTATAATTTGAGAAAATTAAGGGAAGCCCACATGAAAATGACACTTCAAAGGAGAGGGGCTGCCCATAAATTTAGACAGGGGACAAAGACACCTCAAAAGGGCACTCTCTTCTTCTTACACTGCACACACACATTTTGTATATGTTCAAGTTAAATACAAGAGCACTCTTTTCCATGTGATTTTATTATTATTATCTCTTTTTTTTTTTTTTTTTTTCAAGAAGAAGAAGATCAAAAAGCAAAGATCTCTCTCTCTCATCTCTTTCTCTCTCATCTCTCTTTGCCCTTTTGCTTTTGCAGCCCTATCTTTAGGACTATTCCATCTTCTAGTAAAGCTCAAATACACATTACTATGTAGTGAGAATTTGGTCCCATTCCTGTAGGACAATTAAGGCAGTCTTCAACAAGGAATAAAGCACAACAACAAAAAAGCAGATTTCTTTTTTTTCTTTTTCTTTTTTTTTAAAAAAAGCTTCTTTGGTTGGCTTCTTCCATGCAACATAATTATAATTTGATCATTCTTGAAAATCATTGTAATGATATAATAATAATCACATCATCTTTCTTTTTTCACTGTTCTTGCAGGCACACATGTCCCCCCTAAACCCCTTTTCTTACACCCCTTGGATTCTTGCATTCTATACATACATCAAAGTACACAAAATTTTGTGTCTGAAAACATCACTAATTTCTGCTAATACTATATATATATATGTGTGTGTATGTGTGTGTTCATAGTACTCTGGAAACTGCTGCACATGTGCCATGCAGATTGACTGCTATTTCACCAAGATTGATGAGGGGATGATGTGCATGAAATTTAATTAAAACACCTAGTGGGATTTTCTGTGAGAATAAAATCTTCTCTTCATTTCCCAAAAACCCTAATCTTGATCAGTCAAAATAATTATTTTAACACAAATGTAAATTAATTTAACAAAGTTCCTTTTTTTTTGTTTTTTTTTTCTAATTTACATGTATATATGTGTGACGTAGATCGATATACACGACACCGTTTCTGTTAGGAGACTGTAAGGTCATGATCGTTTAGGGTTTCTTTTACTTAGGGTAGGGTAATTTATTAGAAGAAATATAAATATTTGTTATGGTTAAAAATTAGAAAATTATGGAGAATACTAATTAATTATTTGCAAATTAATATTTAGGCCATAGGTAAAATATGGCGGATGTTGATTAATCGTGGTCAAAACTTATTATTTCACATCGATTTTATTTCACTATAGTACATATGCAGTATTAATTTGCCATGGTTTTTAAGTCGTAATAATTTATATTGCATGGAATAATTAATTATTTTTTTTAGTGACTGTACATCGGGAAAGACGGCTACCCCAGATTAGTTATATATAACTAGGGACAACAGTAAAATATTGTAAAATTACAAGAAAACCCTTAAGAATAGTGTAATATATGCTGGATTTGGTTTTGCACTCCCGACAATTTTCTGAATTCAGGGCCCACTAGAAAAAAAAATAACTATTGGCTACAATTTTTAATAGTTATGGACTAAACACAGTAGTATATATTTTTTATTAACCATGGTTGAATAAAATCAATGTAAAAATATAGATTTTTTCATCAAGAAAAAAGTGGCAAATAACTATAATTGCAGGACCAAAAATGCAATTAGTAAAAACTTAGCTAGATCCTAGATTGCTCCTGGTAGGGGCACATATATAGAGTAAGCCATGCAGAATCTGCAGCAAAACATTTTTGGCTGGAACACAGAACTGAACTGGTCCCCAAAAATTCTGATTTATAGTAAGACTGACTTTTGTTTCCATGCACTAATATGCTAAAACAAATACACACAATTTTAATACATAAATACATGTAGTGATGATGAGAAGTAGAATGCCACTTCACAGGTCTTATGTTGTCATTATCAAACCCTGCTGGGGTCAATGATACTGGATGATCGGTATCTCTGTAATAGTGGCATGAATTGATTACACCCCCACCCCCCCACTCCCACCCCCCAACAAATTTGAAGGCCAACTCAGCCCAGAATTCTTGATTGTTCAAAGTGCAATTTCATCATCTCTCACTCAAAGCAAAAGGGCTACATCATCTCTATCCCTACTTTGATTAAAGCTGGAGGGACAGTTTGGTCATTTCAACAGGGCTGGGGGTGGGGGGTGGGGGGGGAGCAAGAAAGAAATAAAGGGTGGAGAATCAACTTTACTTTTTTCAAATTTCTGTTATCCAACGGCTGGTTTTTCATCCAACAGAAGGCTTCTTTTCTTCTTTATAGTGTCCCCCCCCACATCCCCCCACCAAAAAGAGAACCTTCATTCATCTCTTTTCTCTTCATGATAAACTTCTGCAAAAACAAATTTAACTCCCAAAAATCTTTGATCTTGCAATTCATCTCTAATGAGCTGAAAGAAGGGAAAAAGAGGAAAGAAAGCAAGAAAAGGGGAGGCTTAGCTTCTTCCGTGAAGTTGAAGACTCTCTTTTCAAGATGATTGATTCTTTAAGCCTATACAAACTTCAACTCCCTCAGATTCCCTCTACTTTTAGTCCCTTTTGTGCAAATTCGACCGTCGGTCCGTCTCTTGAAATCCTCTGCATTCCCTTGCAGCCTCAGTACTTCCCATGAAACAATATTGCCAAGAAAACAACATGTTGCCCTTCATTGTCCTAATAACACTCACACTCTTGTCATTTGCAGAGACTTCTACTCCTTCCTCCTCCCTCGTTACCGACTTCCATGCTCTCATTGCGTTGAAACGAGGATTTCAGAACTCTGACTTGGCCTTAAACTCTTGGAACTCCTCTGATCCCACCTCAGTTTGTTCATGGATTGGTGTCAAGTGCTTCCATGACCGAGTCGTGTCGCTGAACGTATCGAACATGGCTCTCTACGGCTCTGTCTTGCCTCAAATTTCAAGGCTCGACAAGCTTGTGGAGCTCTCCATTGATGGGAACAACTTCACCGGTGAAATCCAGATTGAGAACATGAGCTCCCTTCGGTTCCTCAACTTGTCGAACAACCAGTTCAGTGGGAGTTTGGATTGGAACTACTCGAGCATCGCTAGTTTGGAGGTTCTTGATGCATACAACAACAACTTCTCGGCTTACCTTCCGGTTGGATTCTTGAGCTTGAAGAATCTCAAACACTTGGAATTGGGAGGGAACTACTTCTATGGTAGGATACCCGCGAGTTATGGCGATTTGTTTGGCTTGGAGTACTTGTCATTGGCAGGAAATGATCTTGAAGGGAGAATTCCCAAGGAACTGGGAAATCTCACTAACTTGAGGGAGATTTACTTGGGGTATTACAATGTTTTTGAGGGTGGTATTCCAAGGGAGTTTGGAAAGTTGGTGAATTTGGTCCATATGGATCTTTCAACTTGTCAGCTGGATGGTTCAATCCCTGCAGAGCTGGGGAACTTGAGGTCGCTCGACACGTTGTATCTGCACGTTAATCGGCTCACTGGGCTGATCCCAAAGGAGCTAGGCAACTTGACAGGCCTGGTGAAACTTGATCTTTCGTTGAATGCGTTTACTGGAGAGATCCCGTACGAGCTCAGCAACCTAAAGCAAATCAGGCTTCTGAATCTGTTCATCAACAGGTTCCACGGGTCGATACCGGATTTCATTGCTGATTATCCTCAGTTGGAGACTCTGGCTCTCTGGATGAACAACTTCACGGGCGTTATCCCGAGGAATCTTGGCCTGAATCAGCGGCTGCAGGCCCTGGATTTGTCGTCGAACAAGCTCACCGGTACAATCCCTGAATTCTTGTGTGCCTCTAAGCAGCTTAGCATACTGATTCTTCACAAGAACTTTCTCTTTGGTTCAATACCTGAAGACTTGGGGACATGCTCAAGTCTTGTTAGGGTGAGGTTGGGGCAGAACTACCTTAATGGCAGCATTCCAGGTGGTCTCATTTACCTACCGGAACTGAATTTTCTTGAATTGCAGAACAATATGTTGTCTGGTTCCTTGTCCGAAAACAGTAACTCTTCAAACCAAACCAAACTAGGCCAGATGAACCTGTCAAACAATCAGCTTCACGGGCAGTTGCCATTTTCCCTGTCAAATCTCTCTTCACTCCAAATCCTCTTGCTTAGCGGAAACAGTTTCTCCGGGCCAATCCCTCCTTCCATTGGTGAGCTTCACCAAGCAGTGAAGATTGACCTGAGTGGGAACTCACTCACAGGTGAAATCCCTGATGAAATAGGCAATTGTGCTCATCTGAATTACCTGGACTTGAGCCAGAACAACCTATCTGGCTCAATCCCACAAGAGATATCCAATATCCGAATCCTGAACTACTTGAACCTGTCGAGAAACCACTTGAATGACACTATACCCCAATCAATCTCCTCCATGAAAAGCCTCACAACAGCTGATTTCTCATTCAACAATCTCTCTGGAGAGCTGCCTGAATCAGGCCAGTTTTCGGTCTTCAACGCCTCTTCTTTTGCAGGCAATCCTTATCTCTGTGGAGCCTTGTTGAACAACCCCTGCAACGCCACGAAAACGACAAGCCAGCCTGGAAAATCCCATAATGCATTCAAGCTGGTCTTCGCCCTCGGCCTGTTACTCTGCTCGCTGATATTTGCAACAGCAGCGATCGTCAAGGCCAAGTCGTTCAAGAAAAGCGGTGCTAATTCTTGGAAAATGACCACCTTCCAAAAGGTCGATTTCTCAGTCTCTGACATCCTGGAATGTGTCAAAGACGGCAACGTCATCGGCAGGGGAGGAGCCGGAATCGTCTACCACGGAAAAATGCCTAATGGGCCCGAAGTCGCTGTCAAGAAGCTGCTGGGATTCAACAGCATCAGCAGCCATGATCATGGCTTCAGAGCTGAGATCAAGACACTAGGCAACATCAGGCACAGAAACATTGTCAGGCTCCTGGCATTCTGTTCCAACAAGGACACGAACCTCCTCGTCTACGAGTACATGAGAAACGGCAGCCTAGGCGAGGCGCTGCACGGCAAAAAGGGCGGATTCTTGAGCTGGAACTTGAGGTACAAAATCGCATTGGACTCGGCCAAAGGACTGTGCTATCTGCACCACGACTGCGCCCCTTTGATCGTTCATCGGGACGTTAAGTCGAACAACATACTGCTCAACTCGAGCTTCGAGGCTCATGTGGCGGATTTCGGGCTGGCCAAGTTCTTGGTGGACGGAGGAGCCTCTCAATGCATGTCAGCCATTGCAGGATCTTATGGTTACATTGCTCCAGGTACATTTTTCAGCCTGTTCTTCTCATCTTAATTAGTTAGTTATTTAGGTAGGTATAAGGATGTCTTTGTGACATGTTAGAATATCCTAGTAGTAACTAAGTCAATTATTACACCCGTCACATAATTAATCCCGTTACATAACTAGGAATCAAGAATTTTCCGATTCGCTTGTCTCAGACTCTCCATCTTCCAAATTCATTTCTAATTTCCGCATCGTATATACCAAAAGTAGGAATTTGCGGGCTTGATCCAACATTTGAATTGATGGATTCGAATCGATCAGAACTAGTCCTTGTAAGATCAAGACTAAGTAAGGGTGGTGATTGATGATCACATCCAATGATTAACGGTGCACGTTTGATTGGAGGATGTGCACCGTACACAGGGAAGTGAGGGTAAAGAGAGGAGGAGCCCGTGAAGAGTGGCGCAGAAAGCAGAGGAGTGGGGACTTAGAATTTTATGGGTAATCGCACTGAATCTGAGCCTGAGTAACAGCAGGCGTCGGTTCTCTCAAAACTGGTTAAAAAGACAAGAATGCCCCTCCCACCACTCCACTTTTTCCCTCTATCCTACCTGTAAATACCACTTTCCTTGTCCTCCTCCCTTTTTATTTTATATTTGAATCATCTCCCCCCACAAGGAATGTGCTCAATTCTTGGAATACTTTTTTGATATATAATGAGTTTTCTTAAAAAAAATTATAATTTATAAACATTTTTTATTATTTAAAAAAATTATAAATTTCTCAAAAAATTAACCTCTAACAAATACCCCTCGTAAGTTGTGACAGACTATTGCAATGGGTAGTTGTTAAAATGTCGTTAATTTTATGGGGTGTTCGTAATTTTTCATAAAATGAGTGGGTATTTGTAATTATGATAAATTTTAGAGGAATTCTTTATAATTTACCCAAAAAAATATAATATTAGAAATTGGGGTAAATTATCTTGATATTTCCTGCTATTAGGTTTTACTACACGAAACACCCTCTACACTTTGTAGAATTATAAGTACGTTTCTTGAAATTATAGTTGTAATTACAAATACATCCCTTATTCAGTAGTAGAATTTTACGCAAACATCCATTAAAGTATATTACACTAGGACGCTAGCAAGAAATATACATATAATTTTATAAAGATCGAGAGTATTTATATAATTAGGCGAAAATGTCGATGTAATTTATTCTAGAAAGTTGTCGTCCGGTGGCTAAAGGTTGATGTTATAAAAATAATTATTTAAATTGAGAAATCTTTGTAGTGAGAATTTAATAAAATTTAAATAGTAATAAAAATAATTAAGTGAATTTTATAATGTTTTGTGATCATTATGGAGTAGGTTTATTGTATCTTTATTAGATTTATTTATTTAATTAATTTAATTTGCATTTTATGCTTCTTCCGTTTTTTTTTTTGGATAAATTTTATTCCCAAATTGCCCTTTCATCTTTTCCTTCATACTGCAGAGTACGCGTACACACTGCGAGTAGACGAGAAGAGCGACGTGTACAGCTTCGGCGTGGTCCTCCTGGAGCTCATCACCGGGCGCCGGCCGGTGGGCGGGGAGTTCGGGGAAGGCGTCGACATCGTGCAGTGGACCAAGTGTTCGACGGATTGCCGCAGAGAAGAAGTTTCCCGGATCCTCGACCCAAGGCTGGCCGTGGTGCCCAAGGATGAAGCCATGCACTTATTCTTCGTCGCCATGCTCTGCATCCAGGAGAACAGCGTCGAGCGGCCTACCATGAGAGAGGTGGTGCAGATGCTGTCGGAGTTCCCCCGCCGCTCGCCGGAGTTGCATTCCTCCTCCTCCAGCCACCAATTTCAGCAGCAGAAGAAGAGCCCTGATGACAAAATCCGACAAGATTTATTGGTCTGATTCCTCAAACACAGACTTCCTGCAACATAAGGATCAAAATTTTTCCTCTCTCTCTCTCTCTTTCTGGGACCTCTTTTTTGGTGTTCTTCAATTTGTATTCTTGTTCTTCTTTTTGTTAGGCATAGAAAGATTTGGGTGGCCAAAGGTAGCTGAAAATTAAATAACTGATTTTCATATATAGAGAGGTGGTACTTAGTTTTTTTTTTTTGGGTTTTTTGATATCCTTTGTATTATAGTGTATACATATAGCATGTAGCTTTTTTTTCTTTGGGGTGAATATGGTTTTTCCTTCTATCAAATTCTTGATATTTCTATATTTATATTGTTTTGTTCTTTAATTTCACAAAAAATAAAAACCCCCAAATTTTCATATAAAATATTCAGATAAGAACATTTCTTTTAGTGAATTGATTACAATTATATCACGAATTTCAATTACCAATACTTAATACACATGAATTATCAGTATTAAATATATAAAATTAACCAATTCCTAATTAGAAAATTCTTATCCAGATCAAGCAGTAGGTGTTGTTTTACTTTAATAACAGGTGTTAGTTAGACATAATTATATGATATTAATGATTAGTATATGATTGTCATAATTGTCTGTACGTAGTTGTTCGGTATAGATCTTTTTGATATTGATGATTGCAATAGGCTTATTTAAAAAGGATAATAATTAATATATTTAATTAAAAAATTAAAAAAAAGAATCAATTAGATTGACCCTTAATTAATTATTAAACAAATTAATTATAAAATATATTGAGATTAATTATTAAAATTAATTAAATTGAGTCCAATGGCCACCTAGCCACATCCATGTAGGATTAGGGATTGTTTTGCAATTAATTAAAATAAGGGGCAACTTACAGTAAAATGTAGTCCTAAAAGTCCTAGCATAGCATAATTATGATTCCTAATTAGGTTAAATAGAGTGGGTCGAGGATTACCTGGTAAGTTTTTCAGTATTTTTATTTTAAATAATTAATAATAAAATTTTATTATTTATTTAATAAATTAATTAATTTTATTTAATTATTTTTAAGAGGTCTATAAGCAGCTGCTTGAGGAGCGTGCCTCTTAGCCCCTACCGAGGGAGACGACCTCATCAGCTGACAGTGTCTTAATTGTCTAGGAAAATCAACTATGGTCTGAGGCTGCCAGGAGGAGGAAGGGGGTCGAGTGTTTGACATGGGTCCGAAGCATTGACATCATATGCCACCCGAGTGTGCACCACAAACGCCCGACCATCTTCATCCATCATTGCCTTATTGCAGACTAACCTTGACTTCCTATCCAAGCTCGATAAAATAATGTTGGTCTTGAGTATGATGTGCAATAGGATTGAGATGCCACTGATATTCCTCGAGGTGCAGCCGGTGGCCCCACCCTTGGGCACTGATGCCCCAGCCAAGGGAGCAATGTAGTCGTTGACCGATTATGTTGAAGACCCCGAGCCAACCGATAAGCTGTCCTAGAGCCATTAGATTATGATTTTTTTTTTAATTTTTAATTTAATTGCATTGTCAAACGACATAATCTAATTTTTTTAATTAATTATAATTTTATTGGATAAATTATGATGGTGCCAAAAATATATTTTTCATAACATATTAAAAAAATTAAAATAGAAAAACTATTGTTTCCAAAACGTAATGGATTTTGGGACGATAGCCGTTGCAAATTACGTCAGAATACCTTGGAACGAAAATTATGACTAATTCGGTCACAAATTCCATCCCAAATGCATTTCAGTTCTAAAAAAAGTTGGAACGATTTTTGACGATATTTCTTTCACAAAATATAAATCAAATTTCTTCGACTAACCGTCGGACAAACTTTTCAATTGATTTTTCTACGACTATATATATTATTTCTCGCCCAAAATCCATAATAAATCGTCTTTCTTTATCTCAAAGTCCATCGCAAATTATGTCCAAAATCAAGCATTAATATTTCATCCTACCATGATCTTGTTGAGAAATGGTCACAAATATTCTGAGAGCAATGCTTATCCGTCTAAAATATTTTCAACCGCCACTTTTTGAGACGGATTTTCTATTGTCTCAAAACCGTTGAAAACTTTATGAGCCATGAACTTGAGCTAAAAATTTCCTCCCAAGAAAGCTGATTTTTTGTGTGCAGACAAACTCCAAAATGAAAAATAAATATTAATTGCTTGAATCAATTAAACTTGAGCCTTAACCAAATATTAAACAAATTAATTAATAAATTACGATATATATTGAAATTAATTAAATTGAGTCCAACTCCCAGCTACCCAAATCCATGCAGGACTAGGACTTGTTTGCAATTAATTAAAAATAAAGGGAAATGAAACGGTTACAACAAAATGAAGTGCTAGAGTCCCACCACAACTCTGATTCTAATCAGATTAAGACTCCTAATCCAAAATAAATTCATTTTTATTACAAATCCTCCTCTATAAATAGCTCAACCGGTCAACCATATTAACTACCAGAAATCAACATTTCATTCCACCCCTCCTTACTCACTACCTTAGTGTTCTTGTTCTTCCTACTCTCGTACGTGAATCTCTGCATACACAATACCCTCCTTACTCACTACCTCAGTGTTCTTGTTCTTCCTACTCTCGTACGTGAATCTCTGCATACACAATACGATCTTTTGGACGACTTGTTCCTAGACTTGACAGTACTTTGAGAGAGTTACAACAGTTGGAGTGCGAAAAGGTAGTACTTGAGTGTTTGGAAATAACTTTCTCGTACGTACGTGTTTATGTTGTCTTGCATGAGAAACGGTCGCCCGTGTTTTGATGCGTTTTGTTTGGCTGAGAAAGATTTGTGATGTGCGGAGGGGAAAGGGACGCTTTCTTGGGCACAATGTATAAAGGATAAATTACTTGAAATTCTCTACTTTTTCAAACAACAGCCAGATTTAGCGGGAGGGGGAGAACGCTGCCCATCTTCTTTCCCTCCGATCGAAGATATCCCGATTTTCTAGGGATTTGTGCTTAAGAATCTAAGCGTAATATCTTGAAGTTGATCGAGATTCTTGTTTTCTTCATGCGTGTTTCTTGAAATTTTATGTTAGAGAGTTCTTGATCTTCTTCTTTTATGGGGGAAGACCAAGGGGTAATGGGCTTTTGCTGTTTGAGTTTTTAGGTTGTTGTTTTTATTACATCCTTAAGATTTTGATGTGTTTTCTTGGTTTTCTTTGATTGCAGGTTGAAGGGTTCATCATATAAAAGGAGTAGAAATGCCTGGAGACAAGAAGACAAAGACATGTATGTATCTATGTATCATGTATGATGTTTATTTGGGAGCTTTTGAGGTAGCTTATGTTTGATGATGTTTCGTTGCTGGCAATTCTTGCAGCTCATCTGATTGCTCCAAGAATTATGTCTGAATCCAACATCAATCTTCCTAAACAAGATATGGTATGTGTTTGTGGGCTTTGGTTATCTTATCTAATTATATTTTTCCTCAGTGTCGACTTGGATCTGTATAATTCATTTCAAATCAGGATACAACTTTAAATTTGAGTTTCAGTCGCTTAATGATTTCGCGTATTTTGCTATTAGTTTTACTCGTCACTGGAAAACGATTATATGTGTATGCACATCGATTTTGCTGCATTTTCTTGGTCTTATGTAGAATGCATTTTTCAGGGGAAACCATCTGAACCGATTTCAGCCATATCTTCTGCTGGCAATGCCGTATCGTCTGGAATCCAAGGAGCAAGCGATCAACTGTTGGCTGCCGTTCAGGGCATTTATTATCCCCCAAATACCTGCTATGATTATTACTATCATGGTACAATGTTTTTATATTTCCTTCTGTTGTTAGAATAGTGGACTTGTGCCGGAATCCTTTATTTACTTCTCACCGTGTTCAATGTTGTCTTTCTCCTGTTTCTGTAGGATACAACGGCCCCTTTTCACAGTCCAATGACAAAGGTTATTTCAAGACGTCTTCCGGTTCTTGCATGGTATCTATGCTCCTGCCGAGCTAATTCTTTGATTCAGCAACAATGTTTTTTAGCATCTGATGTTTCAATCTTTAACACGACCTTTTTCTGGCTTACCAGCGCATCCAGCCGGATAATGCTTCACTCCTATACTACCTTCCAGGCTATGCTCCATATACACCTGGATTTGTGGGCGTGGATGGAAAACAAGCCTACACATCGCCTGGATATCTTCAGCAACTTCCATGTTATGCCTACACTGGAACTGGCTCGGCTGGTGCTGCGGCTAGATCAGGCTCTTTGAGGCCTGTGATAGCCCCAAGTGGCTCTGGGAAATCGGGTGCTATTCCTCTTAATCCACAACGCCAACAGCATGCTTCTCGTTCTCTGATCAGGCCTATCTATCAGACTCAGTCTTTTAGTCCACTCAACAAGGTTTCTTGTCCTTGAATCGATCTTGTGACTTTTTGTTTGGTTTGAATTATTCAGATGTCTTACCTTGATCATCTTTGTGTTGTGGCAGTTCGGTTCTGGTTCCCCGTCTTCTGGCCTAATGACGGGATTTCACCCTGCTGGAAAATTCTCATCGTTGGCAAACCAGAATCCTGGTGTTTTCACGCGATATGGGCCCGTAAACGACGCTCCAAATGATGAAGTATGCAACAACAACTACAGATACAATTCGAGAGAGGATTTGGACAGACGTGGAGAAATCAAGGCCGTAACAGAACTAACTCGTGGGCCGAGGGCTGACAATGGGAACATCTCCTCCAAGTTACCGTCCGAGGTTACTTTTGGTGTTGAAAGGGATGAATATAACTTGAAAGAGTTCCGCACAGAGTATGATAGTGCAAAGTTCTACGTCATCAAGTCATATAGCGAGGACGACATTCACAAATGCATCAAATACGACGTTTGGTCGAGCACTCTGCATGGAAACAAGAAACTTGATGCTGGTCTCCGCGAAGCAGAAGCTATAACAAACCAGACAGGCAAAAAATCTCCAGTCTTCCTGTTTTTCTCGGTTAATGGGAGCGGACAGTTCGTGGGCGTCGCTGAGATGACTGGAAGGGTTGATTTCAGCACGGATATGGACTTCTGGCAGCTTGATAAATGGCATGGCTACTTTCCTGTAAAATGGCACATCATCAAAGACGTCCCCAACACATTGTTGCGACACATCATCCTTGACAACAACGAAAACAGGCCCGTCACTTACAGCAGGGACACTCAGGAGGTATTACATTCTTAAACTTCAAACCATGATCATTACATTTTCAATTTTCAAGCTCATTCATGTATACTGACGTCGGTTATGGTTTTGTCAGATTGGACTCCAACAAGGGCTGGAAATGCTAAGAATTTTCAAGAGTTACTCTGAGAAGACGTCTGTGCTCGACGACTTCAACTTCTACGAACACCGTGAGGAGGCGATCAGAGTGAAGAGGAACACCAAACCAGCTTCTCGAACCAACCGTTCTAAAAACAGTGACTATAAGGTTGTCAGTTTTTCCTCTCTTCTTTTTTCGTTTATGCCTGCTTATAATAAACATTTGTGTAACAATTTGATTATGCATTGTCGGTACAGAAGCATTTCGAGGGCGGAGAAGGGATGATCAGACAACAATTTGCCAAGATCAACAAGTCGGATCCTTCGTCTCTAACCAAGAACCTGTCCGTAATTCTCAACCACACCCATGATGTACGTAGCATATAAGTACAAAGTCAAAGTGCTCCGAAGATGCACTTTAGTTAGCACAGGAGATTTACGTTGTCTGAACTGAAATCTGTAGTCTTCTTTCATGTTTCTTGGTCATCTTTTTAGTTGGTAGAGCTGTCAGACATTGTTCTTATACCTCACAGAAAGGAACAGAAGTTTTAGAGTTGTGCATATGCATATACCATGACAGTGTGTATACATATGAACGATTATTTCATTTGACTGACACAGGTTCCTATGATGTCTCTTCATTTCTTCAATTCCTTTAATTTTTACATTCTTGTGAGATATTTGGATGTCTGAATTGGTGAAATAATGATGCTTAAACTAGGCATGATTTTCTTAAGCATTTGCAGACAAAAAACAGTACTGCAATATACTTGGAAAACTATTTTAGTATTTGTTTCCAAGAAACAAGTAATTTAACTATTACGCTCTATGTACGTGCATAATTTTTTAATATTTTAAAATAAAATATTTATAAAATTTGTATTGTTTAAATAATGTATACAAAATATAATAAGTTAATATTCAGTTTATAAGAATGTGGTAATAAAAGAAGACAATGTTATTTATATATAATGTCGGAGAGAAAAAAAACACACATGAAATTAATAACTAACTAAAATAAAAAAGAAAAAGCCACCATACATAGTTGTGCAGATCATGACATCAATTCATCCCTCAACCGATATATAGTACTAGTATATATAGCACACTCAAATGCGTATGCAAGATTAATTTTAAAATTTTGAATTAATTATTATTTTAATTAAATATATATATATGTGTGTGTTAAATAGATAAATCAAAAAATTAAAAAACATAAAGGAAGGTTATTACAAAAAGAGTTATGGACGTGAAAGTTTAGGAGAGACAAAAAACATGAACACTATGTTTGATTTCATGTTTTTGTATTTTACGAAATAAGATAAAATATATTTAATGTTTGTTTTTGTATTTTTACATTTTATTTGTGTGTTTTTTTTATTTTTTAACTTTTTATATATAATATATATACACACACTTATATATATAATACAAATAAACATGATTTGCCAATAGATAGTAATTTTTGTCTTTAAAAAATACAATATTAAACATACAATATTTATATATAAAAGAGATATGAAACGGTATTTTTTGTATCCCAAATCCCAATATCAAACCTACACCACTTATTTAAAATATTTTAAATTACCTAAAACACAAAGCCAAACATACCATCAACACACATTTATTTATCTCTATTTTTCTTTCTCTATTTTTAAAATACAAAACAAAACATTCAAAATGCAAAACCAAAGATTATGGAAAAGAGTGCTTTTTAGAGAGATTTTTTACCCAAGAACATCGATCTGTAGAACTATATATGTAACCATATCGAAATATGTGTTGTGATCGAAACCCAAAACTGCAAGAACTTGAAAGCTATATATACTAAAAACTGCAAGAACATCGATCAACTAAATTCTCCTCATCTGATCATATCTTGAAAAATATCCTCCAGAGCTGCACCATCATGATAATAGTTCTCCATTGTCGAGAACTGCAGCCGGGACATCACCGGAATGTAGGGCGGTGGTGGCAGTGACAGCGGCAGCGCCATAGGTGGTGGTGTATAGTATTGTTCGACTGGCGTCGGCCCATAACAGATGACAGGACCCACCGGGCCGGTTGGCTCCATCCCGTAGAATACATTGTCCTGATGATCAAATGATCCTGCAGCAGCCCCAATTAACTGATCATTGTTCTCATTCATCATTAGCATCATCATCAAAGGATCCTGGTTCGCACACTGCACATGATGATCATGATGGTGATCAACAGATGAAATCTGCTGCTGTTGATTCAGATTGTAGAACTGGTTCAATCTTGCGGCATCCATCATCAACTGATCAAATTCCAGGCCCGGATTATCGTTTCTTGAACACTTCAAGAATTCAATCCTGGATTTCACAGACCCAGCCTTGTTCTTCAATCCGACAGCAAAATCTCGCAACTGGGCTTCCGATAAATCGTTCAAGAACTCAAACCAGGTGGGGTACTTGGCCTCCAGATTCTTCCGCCGCAGTTTGACGAACTCTTCCTCCAGCTTTCTCTTCCTATCGTTGAAGAAATCAGGCAGGCCGAAGCTCTTGCTGCCCGAATCCCTGTTTCGGGCGCTGTACACTTGGATCATACGACGAACCTCGTCTGGATTATTCTGCGGCCAAATCTCAGGCCCGATTTCTGGCTTCGGGCCGTAGATGATCATGCAGGCATTGACATCACAGAGGGTGGTGAATTCACGCAGTTTCCTCGTGAGGCCCTCCTTTCTTTTCTTGAAAGTGAGGGTTCTTGATCTCTCATTGCTTATCAGTTCCATCTTCAGTTTCGCCCTCCCCATCTCAAGATTTACGTACAGACCCCACTGTAATAATCTTGCAGTAATTAAACACAAGAAAGGAGAGTGATTAAAGGTGAAGAAACGAGAGTAAAATTACAAAGTTTTGTGTATGTATAGCAGAAGAGAGAGGAGAGTTTTGATTGGCTGGCAAGATAATCAAGAATGTGAACATGTACACATCCAACTTATTACCTTATATTTAAGGATTTTGTCCGTTGAGAAAATACTTGTCTTAATCAATATTTGGAAATTTCCATCCAAGAATCGTGGCTAAAACCCTCTCTCTCCAACGGTCAAATTGGGAAGAAAACCCTAAAACCCACCAAGGATAGCCTAAACTAAACTCAACTTCACTAGCCTAAACAAGTGCATGCAAATTACTTGTACCAAATCTGTCTGTATTGCTTGAAATCATTCATTATGTTTGGCTTTGTTTTTGGGCCATCTCGGAGATGGCCCAAAATCGAAGCAATATTTGACATTCAATATTTTGTCAATTTTTATCTCGTTTTTAAGTATTTTGTAACAGTGAGTTGGGGACAAAATTAAAATTTCTCTCTCTTCATTTACAAATAAATTATATACATTTTTATACATATATATAAAATATATATAAAAAAGACATGATTTGACAATAAACAGTACTTTTTGTCTCCTCACTACCCAACATCAAATATACCAAACTTATTTCATATTATCTCCAAAAATAAATTCAAACATACACACTATCTCTCACTTTTTTTTTTTTTTTTGTCTTTGTTTTTCTCTCTCTATCTTCACAAAATACCCAAAAATAAGTTAAAAACAAAACCAAACATTATGATTGTTTTCTGGTAAGAACACAAGCTCTTAATTAATTACCTCTTGGTTGGGGCTTATTTTTATTTTTTTTAATTTTTGACTTAATATATTTTATTTTTATTTATAATATATTTTAAATTATTTATATAATTGGGGATGCAAGGTAATATGTACTCGTATCTCCATTAGGTGGGCCAGATGGCACGGCCCAGCCCAGCCCAACTGCAAGTAAATAAGGATGATAGGTTGATTCGAGGAGGTGTAGTCAGTCCAATTTCTGTGAGTTTATCAACACAACAGCTCAAAATTATAAATTGAATCTTCATATCTTTTCTTCTCTGTGTGTGTTTGTTGAGATGGGAGTTATGATTATACCGCGGTAATCTATACATTTTTTGTCCATAATACTCACAAATTACCAGGTATTGTTGGTTTTTGGGATGAACAGAGGATATGCAAATGAGATGTAGGGTACCACTGGCTCTGCTGAGTTAGCGCACATAATCGCTCTCTGATTTTGAGTTCAGCGCGGGATTTTCAGTATTTTGATGTATTGCTTAGAGAAAGAGAGTGATTGTGTCTGATTCAAAAGCTATCCATGACTGTATAGAAGCAATTGCCCCGAGTAATGGCGTTTCCGACTGTTGCCACTTGTGCTCCGCAATATGGATTTTGGTTTTGGAGAGTTAGCGGAGCAGCTTGTTTTGTTCCTCCGATGATATGCTTGTTGAAATGCTCCTCTCCGATGGTCAAGGTGCGAAGAAACTCGAAATCCTTGCATTTCCTATGCGAAGGGAAGCAAATGACAGAAGAGAAATCAAGTCTGTTGATTCCGCGGAGTTTCAAGCAATTGCGCAATCAGTGGCCGGAATCCGTCCAACGCCCTACGGAGGTGGATAATATCAACAGCGAAAATTTCACCTGCGACAGTGTGGAAGATGAGGTTGCCGACAGGGGGTTAGTTGAGAAGAATATGAATCCGAATCCTGGAACTCAGAGGTACTTGGTGGCGATTGAGTACATCGGTACTCGATTTTCCGGTGCACAAAAACAGTCCAGTGGTAGAACTGTTGTTGGTGTTCTTGAGGTGCTTTTGATTAATTTAGTTTTGTTTGTAGTTAACTCTTTAGTTAATTTGATTTTTGGAAATTATGTTAGAATCAATCCCAAGTTATTATATCTTAATATATTTTGTTCTTATTTTAGGATGCTTTTAAAGAATTTATTGGACAGCCAGTTTCCATTTTTTGCTCGAGCCGGACTGTGAGTTTTTGGATTCATTGGGTTTTTGATTGATTGGTGGTTTAATGGATTATACTGAAATGCAGTTGTTACTGGAACCTTTTGAATTGTTCTTTAGGATGCAGGAGTTCATGCACTGTCAAATGTATGCCATGTTGATATTGAGAGGATAAGCAAAAGAAGACCTGGCCAAGTGGTGATCTTCTTTTCTTGATACTACTTGCTGATTTATTATTTAATCATGCTCTAACTAAGCATTTGAGATCGAATGAGTTTGCTGCATAAATTTGATTATTATTAAATGATCAAGGATTTTTCACTAATAATGTTTAGCAGGAATCATAAACTTCTTGACGCTGCGTTTTTTTAGTTTTAACCCTACAAAAACTGAAAAAGTGACCTTGGAGATATTTCGCTAAATGATCCGATCTGTCACATTTATTGGAGTTTTAAGGTGAGTGTATGACATGTTGACAGAAAGTCAACAAATCGAGCACTTCTCTTGCACCAGTTGTGTTTACACTATAGGACTTCTCGATCAAAAAAGGGGGGTCCAGCGCCAGGGGAGATTCGTTCTATAAGTTACTTTTAGCCATTTACATCTTTTGTTGATGATTTGGTTGAGGTTAGTTTTGTCTTGTACATTTTATGTGCTTTCATTTTTAAGCTACTCAATTGTTTGAATGACCTTGAAAGCCTTAGACAAGGTCACGATTCTTGTCTACCTTTTACCTCCATAACCCTACCTCTTTTTGGAGGGAAGGGCAAAATGACAAGAAACCTAAATTACACTTTCTTTTCTATTACAATCCTCCCCTTCTGACCAGGTAGAGCAATATGTTTGATTACTTCCACTCTCTTGTCTCTCTCATTTCACCTTAGCCAAGTGGTATCCAAGCTTGGACAGTTTACTTGTGATGTAGTTCTTATCTGATAAAGTTGCTTCTGCTTCATTAATTGGCATGATAAGTTATAAACATATCAACTAACGGTATCTTACTTAACTTACCCTCCTTTCTATGCAGTTACCACCTCATGAACCTTTAGTAGTTAAAAATGCTGTCAATCATTTTTTACAGGTGTGATTTTCCTATTCTGATCAATCTGGCTTTACATGATTACCTTGGTACAAGGATTCATTATCACTGAATTTACTGTTAACCTGATAACAAGGAATTGTTCTGGATAAAAGTTCAAACATTTACTCCTCTTATGTAATGAAGCTTTGACTTGATCTACAAGGATTATTCCCCCTTTAAAAACTTAATATATCATGTAAAACTGCAGCGAAATTTTGTTAAATTGGTAATTGTGCCATAAAAATCTAGGTGGGGGGTCTTATATAAAAAGTGGGTCTTTGATCTTGATCAATGTTGCAGTTCACAATCTATAAGGTAATGCTCTGGAACTTTCTAATTATACTGCTTCGTTGTGTTTTACTCTGATTTTGCTGCAGAAGAATGAAGGTGATATAATGGTGACTGATGTCCGGTGTGTTCCAGCTGATTTTCATGCTCGATATGAAGCTCGGGAACGCACGTCGGTATCAAGCGAAACTTTACCATGGAAAATTGCTACTCATCTTGAGAATTGAGATCACCATGTCGCATAAGTATTTTTTCACTTTTACATGTCAAGATGGGTTTAATTAGTTCGATGTATTTTAATCAATTTGACTTTTGAGATCCAATCTTAGTGCTTGAAATGATGATTTGCACTTTGGAAACAATTTTCTGGAATCATGTCAAACTAACTTTCGTGTAGGATGATCAAAATGATTCAAGCTTTTAAAATGGTGTGGTGCAATCTGAAAAGTGTTTTTTAGTATGACCAGGATGCTTCATTAGATCCTCCAAGCTCTTCATTCCATTGTTGTTTTGATACTTGAGTCTGAAGTGCCACTTTGTTTCTAGTTAAGTGCTATGGAGTCTAAAATTTGCAACTTGTTTTCATAAATTTGTAGGTACTTCTATAGATTGCTGTCAGGGAAGGAGCCTTTGGCAATCTTCGAAAAAGACCGGGCTTGGCATGTGCCTGAGGAACTTGATCTTTTGGCAATGCAGGTTGATTAGTAAATTCCTCAGAATGTATATCCAAAATCGATTTCTTCTTCTTTTCTTTTTTTCCAATCCCAATATTGGTTGCTTCTGATTGTACCAGAAAGCATGCCAAGTGCTTGTTGGGCATCATGATTTTAGTTCTTTCAGAGGTGCTGCATGTCAGGTTCGTAATGTGTTGTCAATGACTAGCTTTACTGAAAATAAACTTTGACATGATATTGTTGCTTATGAACTTTATTTGCCTCTTGAAAATTTTTTATTTTCGAATTTTCATGTAGTCTTTTTTGTGTTTATTTACTTCCCGTAGTTAAAACTAAGGCACTCCTTTCACTGGTCGACAGGCTAAGTCACCCATCAGAACTTTGGATGAACTATCCGTTACTGAGGTTGCTTCAAGCCCATATTTTCCTACAGTATTAGAGAGAGAACACTGCATTAATGGGATGGAAGGTTCATTATCAAGTTCATACAATTCAGAAGCTGTTGTTCATTCCGTTTCCAGCACGTCTGATCATCTACTCAAGATAGAGAATTCCAGTGAAGCGGCTAGTCAAGGATTTGGCACAAGGAAGAGGCACCGTTGCTTTGTGGTTACTGCACGAGCACGCTCTTTCCTTTACCATCAGGTTGCTTTTTATGCTTCTTCAATGTTCATCAGATAATGACATACAACAGTTTCTTTTCAGTTAGACGGAGGAAAGAGATAAATGCAAACCACCCTGCTCAGATGCAATTGCATCGTTTTGAGCGGGGTGCTTCAACTTGTCTGCTTTTCTTATGATCGAGCTATCTGAGATCCTTCTTATGTTTACGCAGGTCAGGTTGCTTGTTGGGGTTCTGAAGTCGGTGGCAACCGGTGATCTCACAGTTTCTGATGGTATGATCGTCTATAAGCACTTTGCTAACGAACATATGAAGGCTGACTTTATCAACAGATAATTATGCATTTGTTTTTCTTTCAGTTGAGCGAATCCTCATGGCAAAGAATGTCGCTGCTGCAAGGCCAATGGCCCCTGCATGTGGTCTCTACCTCGGACATGTGAAGTATGATCTGCCTTCCAATTGACGACTGGAAAATAACATGTGCTTAAGCAGAATATCGCAATGACATCTGGTTTTCCCCTCTACTTGTTCTTCTATCAGGTTCAAAGCATAATCTTGTGTAATTATTGAAACATTGGTTACATATTGAGGTAATTCAAAAAGTTTTTTAAGTTACTACATCTGAATCATCCTACCCGAGTCTTCTTCAATTGTACACATTCCGCTTCTTGTACGTTTGAGATCAGAAGATTAATAAACAGGAATTTTCCAAGAGAATAAAACTGAAATCAGTGAAAAATTTGTATGGCCATCAAAAACCAAACTTAGCTAAAATTCGTTGATCTAAGGTAAAGTAAAGAGAACTTGGTCCATATTTTAAGATTAGGGGGAAAAGAAGAGAAGAAATAAAGTACCCAGCCGTGGGAGGACAGCATAAGTCATAATTTTGACATTATCAGATCAGCAAATGATCAAGAAATGCCCTCCAACTGATTTTGACTACAAAAAGCATTTAACAGCGAACAAAACAATGCAGCAAATGCAAATAATAAACAATGAAATTTCACTTTTCATAGAAATTCAACAGCTTAAACAGATATAATTCAACCACAAGTTGCAGAAAGAGAGTGACAACCCTGAATTGAAAGGCATTCCTTAACAGACTACAAAACCACAAAGTTACTGTTGCTGTGACGTCCCAGCAGGTGCTTTCTGCTGATAAGATGCCTGGTCACCAGCAGGAGGCGGTGGAGGGGGAGGCATCCTAGATTGATAGGGCTGAGGGTACTGTTGATGAGGTGGAGGCACTGGAGGCGGCATATACCCATACGGTGGATAATATGGCGGATAGAATTGACCTGGAGGGGGTGGCATACCAGGGTGACCATAATGCTGAGCTTGTGGCTGCTTCTGCTCCGACCCACTTTTACCTTCATTAGATCCAGAACCACTAGGAGCCCCCTCTTGAGAAGGGACAAGGGCACCCATCCTCTGGGGATCCATTGAAGGATAATATGCCCTATCTTGCTGAGGCAATGGAGGAATATTGAAGTATGGCATGGGAGGAGGTTGGTTTTGGGTGCCAGGGGGCTGAAGAGGCTGATTCTGCTGCTGTGATATGACCGCCCTTGGCAACAACCCACTGTGAGCTACAGCTGCTTGCTGCTTTGCTTCATCAGAGCCTTCTGTTTCCGGCTTTGGGACTTGTGGTTTGCCCCAGAGCAGTTTCAGCCTCAGGCCTTTGATAACCAGTTTGTTAGCAAGTTCTTCAGCTGCTTTCTCTGCACCTTCTCTTGTCGTGTAAGTTACAAAAGCACAAGCTCGCTGGAGGACCATCTTGACAGACTCAATTTCTCCATGAGCGTAGAAATTGTCTCTTAGGTCCTGCTCTGTAACCCTTGCATCAAGCCCACCTACATAAAGGGTTCTTATGCTCTCATCTTCAGGAGGCTCAAGAGAAGGCATTTCTCCAGCCTTGTTCAATAGCTTCAATGCCACAGGATCATTAACTCTGCACGCGCATACAATATCAAAAGAAAAGATTAGTACATCAATGAGAAGACAAAGGGAATGAAGTCACATCTCAAAGTAAGAAAAAGTAAGCGAATTACTTGCATGACTAGGTCAGAAAAGAGTATAGATTTCTTGTCAACCTTTGGAGGAAATTAAATGAGCAAGAGAAACATATAATTTGAGGGAGAAAAGGATCAAAATCAACAAGGCAGACCATTGACAATCATGTCCTATGCAAAATGGACTTGATCAGCATCAGAGAACGGAATAGAAGTAACATATGTTTGGGTATAAGGCTACAACACAACATGTTCAAATTAAGATTACATCAGATGATAAGTAAATGCAAAATCAGTGTTGTTGACTGTACTATAGTCCAGATACTGAAGAAACTGGCTGAACTTAAAACCATTCAACTTCGGAAACAGCAAGCACATAGCACACAACATTGTTTCTAAATACCCATAAAATAAATTTGCCTACTCAGTTTCACATATTGGCATACAGCTGAGAGATGCAGTCAAGAATTGATGAAAGCCTGCAGTTTAATTATGTGTTTAGTTTTCAGCAGTGACATACAACGACCGCTCAGACATATATCTAAGTCACATAACATAAGCATGTGTTTGAATTGGAAAATTATTGTCAGACATACCCATAGTAACGATCTTTAATATTTTGCTGAGACAATTCACCTTCAACAGGCATTTCATGCCTGTAAGGGCACTCCGGACCTCTTGTACATTGACCACGAACATAGAAACTGCAAACATGCGCTCGGTTCCTCTTGTAGTATGGTGTGGTTCTCTGGAGCTTCAAGATGGTATCATTTGGGCGTACCTTTCCATATGAAGATTCATAATCTATCCCAGCTCTTGCCTGCATATATCAAGTTTTTAAGAACACATGGACGGTATACTAGAAGTCTAGAACCACAATCTGAAAAGCAAAAAAGAACAAAGTTGCAAGCTAACTCTTTCGTACAAGAAACTAAGAGAATGATAACTTGCAAACAAGGTCGCCCAGCCAATCAACTTAAACTCTTAATAATTGATGGTTCATTATCTACCAAAAAATGTCAATATATTAACTCTACAGTTGATATTTAACTGTACAAACCAATACTATATGATTGGGAACCAAATATACAAATGAAAAGATGCCATGAGCAAGAACTAGTGCCCCAAATGAAAAACAACCAACAGAGAAGCCGCTGCATATAGCTAACTACTATTATTCTCTGTATATCTCCAAAACTATCACTTAAACAAGTCAACATTGATACAAGCAGTAGCAAATATAAAATTCATGCTGATAGTGATAGGCCTAAAATTGGTGAGAGAACAAAGTCCAACCAGAATTGAGTCATCTATAGTGTTTCAAGTGGTTACAAATAAAGTAACAAGTAATCATTATGTGAAAACAAACAGGCTGAGGCCGAGAAAATGTACCCTGCGATCATGCTCCTCTGCAAAGTATTCCCTGTTCACATCACTCTTTGGAATGGCGTCATTGGAATTGATACTCAAAGCAGTATCTCGAACCTGAACGGGCAGCCCATATTCAAGATCCAGAAGGCAAACTTGACACACATTTTTCAGCTTACTGCAGGTTTGGCAAATCTCAGTCTTCTTATATCTTGCGTCACGACCAGGCCTCCACCTGAACACCGTGAATGGTCGAGTGCAAATCTTGCACTCCTTATCATAGTCAGCTTTTGTCTGCATCAAATTCAAAAACTCATAAGAAGCAATCCAGCTGAAGAGTATTTGCAATATTACAAGATTCATGTTCAGAAATCACAGATAACCACAAGGTAAAAGCCAAGAGTGGGGGTGAAATAATGTAAAAAGTTAACAGGAAAACAAGAAAGGCATTACAAATGAGGACTTCAAAATAACAGTCTGTGAAATACATCATGAGACAGAACAACCCACGAAGACTAAGTTCCATTACACGAAACCACGGAAACCAAAAGAAATTCCAAAAATTTGGAAACAAGCCATCTACCTCAGAATCCATCTTAGCACGACAACTGTCCCCTACCACAATTATTAAACCAAACTTCTCTTTTCTGGATGCAATTATTTTCTGTATTCTATTATCTTATCTCCTCAAATATACTTGCTTAAAGTTAATTCCTCCAAGATTTATGTCGGTCATTGCAGGTAGCTCTATTTTTTCTCAATTTTCTCAAACCCAGCTTCTATAAGCATAAAGTTATCTAATCCCAATACAAATCACTACAAGTGATTGCAACCATACAATATAAAATCAACACAAACGAAATTGTACCATTCGAACATAGGGATTGTCTCCAAGACACGATTCACATATAATCGGGAAGTCAGACCGCTCCCATCCATCAGCTTCTGCGTCCCTCAACAGCCTATGTGCCATTATATCCCGAACTTCGTCTTCTTTATTTTACTCTGCAATAATCGACAACATAATCTTAAGCCAAAGAACATGAAACCAACCGATGCACAGATACACCAATTTCCCCTCCAAACCAAAACCCTAAAATCGTATTTAATGTTCTTAAACGATGTACCTTGTAATTGTTGGTCCCCCAATAATAGAATTAAGCGTAGTTGTGGATCCGGAAAGCAAGAGGCACGGCGGCTTATGGCGGCGGCAAAGACACGAGCCAAAGGGCGGAGAAATTTTGTGAGGCGCGTCGCGGAGGAGCAAGACGAATACGAACCAGTAAGCGTCCCACTGAGGGGTATAGGGTAATGCCGTGTTTGGAGTTTTATAATATATATATATATATATATATTATTCCCATTTTGCAATAGAATTTGTTAATTCTCTCTTCATCTTTTTCATTTTTATTTTTTTAAATTTTAAGTTATTAATAGTGAAAGAAATTTCAATAAAAGGAAAAAATGTTTCTTATAGTCTTTAATGTAAGAAATAAAAATTAATTAATTTCTCCATATATTTTATAGGGTAAATTTAATTATAATGAGCTTTTTTTAGTTTTGCCATAATTTCAAATATTTGATCGTTATTTAAAAAATTATAAATATCCCTAATGTTGACAAAATTATATAATCTTTGAATGAAGATTAAGATTATCAAATTTAGTTTTACTGTAATTTGTATTTTTTAATAAAAAATATTAAAAAAACTTGAACATGATGGGTGAAATTTTTTTAAAAAATACGCATTTTGTCCATAAAATTTATGGTGCATAAAGGTATTTTTGTCGATTCACTACAAAAAAAAATGATGAAAATTTGACTAAGACTAACGGATCGAATCAATTGTCAGACAACAGTTAAAATCAAATGGAGATTACTAAATTTTCAAATATACGAAGGGATCTTTATAATTATGTTAAATTTTAGTGGAGCTTATTGTAATTTATCAAATTTTATAGATTGCAAAAATCTATAGTCAGAATTATGCATAGAATATATTATTCAAATTTCGACTATTGCATGAACATTTATGAATTCTTTTATGGTCCGCAAAGAGTTTGATTGACTCAAGAGTCTAAGTTCTTGAGGGAACCTCCCACACCGCGCGCACTCCATGCTAGTGAAAGGACATACGTGGAGAGTCCAAGTGTATGCCACGTGGGTTTCAGAGAGGGATGTGCACATGGAGGTTAAGTCAATTATCAATATTTGGGCTACAATATTGGGCTATGTTATGGACTTCCTCCACCTATGCGATCGTATTTATGGAAGGAGGTATCTGGGCCCCTTTGCTCGTTCTTGGGCCGCAATTCTTTAGGCCACATCCATAAATCTATATTATTTTTTAATTTACCACTTATAATTTCAAACAAAATATAGTTCACCTCACCTTAAATATTCTCCCCAATTATCTAAATTGAAATTGAATTTTTTATTAGGATTTTTATTGCATCTTATATTTTATTTAACGTGTATTTATTATAAAAATATCATCAATTTTATTATAATTAATACATATACAAAAAATAGAATATAAAATGCAATGTGTAAATTGAATAGAAAATTTAATTTGAAATCTAAACATGTTATTTAAATCTCAACTTCGAAGTTAGAAGAATAAAAGGAGAATTTTAATGCAGATTGATTCTGATTGGATCAACACCAGTTGCATGATAAATATAATACATTGCTTGAAATATAATTTTTAAAAAGTAATTAATTATGTGCAAATATAATGCATTTGATATTCCATTGATTTTAATATATGTGATTTTAGCACGGGTCGAAAATCCTTGGATATTGGTGTTGGATTTGAACAAATTGAGTGAAAGCACTTGAGAAAAATGACCTACAAAATAGCGCGTTAGCACTATAATGCTTAAATTAATCTTGGGTTTAAAAATAAATAATTATGGAGATAAATTATAACGAGAAATCATAATAGAAATAAGAATTTCGTGAGCAAAAACACAAGTTGAAAGTGTTAGAGAGATCTCAAGAGAGTTTCTAGATTGTGGAAGGGTAATCTGTTGAGGGGTGCCTCTCATATTTATAGAGGAGTCCCTCTATACCAGGAGTTCTAGGGGGAGCTGTGTGTCTGGCAAGGAAGGCAGGATTCTTGTGGATAAGGTTGCACCTTATCCACTCCTTGAGCAGTAAGTCTTCGGATGAGGAAGGAGTCATTCTTCGTGAAAACTCTTGCTTGCAAGGAATCCTCTCAGGCTAAAGAGTTCAGTTTCTTGAGGGCACATCCCTTCCCTCAGTTGGGCTTGGAAGGGTGCAGCAGGCCTTCGCAGGACCTCCTTCTTGGGCCAAGCTTAGTGAGGCATGCTTCTCTCTTGGACAAATTCTGGTGTGGTGGGTTCTCTCTTGGGCTGAGCTTAGTAGGCCTCCCTCTTGGGTCGAACTTGCAGTAGGGGGCTTCCTTTTTAGGCTAAACCCGACCCTTTTGAGCGGGCTGCTTCCTTCATGGACTGATGGGCTTGACTTGGGCTTTCTAGGATGTTATGAGCCTCTCATTTCTTTCTTCTTTTTAGTTCGCTCAGACCTCTTTAAGCCAGCCTATTTTTATGCACATCAACAGCCCCCTCCCTCACTATAATAAGTGGATATTTCGTTACTTATTAGAGTAGAAATCTTTAGAGATGGGGTCCGAAGAATGACCTTTTTTTTCCTCCCCACCCCCCTTTTTTTCGAATTCCTGCAAAAAATGTTAATAGCATAAGTATGCTTAGAATAAGAAGAACTTACTTCGTATCTATATGGGCAGGATTTTTTAGGAGGGTGCCTTTCGTGTCTACTTCGATGTAGGGCTTTATTTTTCTACAAGAGAATGTTAAATAACAAAGATAGATATATATTACGAATAGATCTTAGACGGAACAAAGTTATTGTACCTCCTCGGAGGAGGGCTTATTTGAAAGGGAGCCCTTATTGGAGCAAAACTTAGGACCCTCATCGGAGGTAGAATAAGGTATCCATTGGAAGCAAGGCTTAGATGCCTCCGCGGAGGAAGGCTTAGGTGCCTGCACGGGACAGAGCTCACAAGTCCCACAAAGAAGGACCTAAGTGTCTGCCCGACGAAGGGCTTGGGGAACCTCCACGGAGGAGGGTATTTGTGCTTGTGTGGAAGACAAGGCTTTTATGCTTGTGTGGAAGACAGAGCTTTTATGATACGGGTGTCTTCTTCGTGAAATCCCTACAAGCAAACATATGTTAACACATTAAAGGGGGTAAAATAAATATCCAAAATTATTTTGAAAAAAAATACTCCTTGAGGGAAGCAAGTATGTAAAGATTTATTTGTTGAGGGGGATGCCCCCTTGGTGCAAATTTTTTTTAAGGGTGATGCCTACCTTGGGGTAGGTTTATTCTTAAAAAGGATGCTCGTCTGCTCTTCCAGGAGGCGTTTTGCACATTAAAAATTGAATTAATGGAACATTAGAACTGAATAACAATAATGATGGAGCCGCTGAAGTTTGGCCTTAAACAGAGGTAGTAATCAGTTGTAGGAAGTCCTCTAGCGTGAGGGGACCGTCCTTTTGGGAGAGTCCTCCAAGAAGGTGTAGACTCCTTCCATTGATCTCACGTCTTAGATCTGTGTTTCCCACAGACGGCACAATTGATGCATACAATTTTAGCATGGTCCAAAATTCTTGGATCTCGATGTTGGATTTGGGCTAATTGAGTGAAAGCATTTGAGAAAAAAGACATGTAAAACAACACGTTAGCACTCCGATACTTAAGTTAGTCCCGGGTTTAAGAATAAATAAATATGGAGATAAATTATAATGAGAAATCGTAGTAGAAATATAATTTCGTGAGCAAAAACAAGAGTTGAAAGTGATAGAGAGATCTCAAGAGAGTTTCTAGATTGTGGAAAGGTAGCCTGTTGAGGGATGCCTCCCATATTTATAGAGAAGGAGTCCTTTCATAGAAGGAGTTCTAGGGGAAGTTGCGTGTCTAGCAAGGAAGGTGGGATTCTGGTGGATACAGTTGCACCTTATCCGCTCCTTGAGCAGCAAGTATTCAGATGAAGAAAGACTCTTTCTTCGTAAAGACTCTTACCTTGCAAAGGAGTCCTCTTAGGCTGAGGAGTTCGGTTTCTTGAGGGCACCTCTTTTTCCTCAAGTTGGGCTTGGAAGGGTGCAGTAGGCCTTCGCATTAGGCCTCTTTTTTGGGATAAGCTTAGTGAGGCAGGCTTCTCTTTTGGACAGAGTCTAGTGTGATGGGCTCTCTCTTGGACTGAGCTCGACCCTATTGGTTCTTCTTTTTGGATCTTTCGAATCTCTTTGGGCTAGCCTATTGTTATACACATGAAATTTGATTGATATGGCCAAAAAGATTTCCTAGAAGGAAAAATTGCATAAAACCCCCCTGTATTTTCAAAATTTAGCTAAAAATCCCCTGTGTTCAAAGATTAGGAAACAAAAATCCTGTGTTTTTCAAAATGTTGCATACTCTCCCATTCCGTTAGACAAATCCTAAAAGCATTAAGTTTTTGCTGAATTGACCATTAACCCTTCTTATAACAACCATTGATCTTTGAATGTAAAAAATAAAGGTCCAAATTTTAAGTAATTTAAATATATTTTTTTTATTTATGTATACATTATATACAAAGCATATACTATTTCTCCTAAATCTTCTGTCTAAGATTCCAGCGTCGTCTGAAAGAATTTTCGGCCATGACTTGTACCATTCGAATTCTCTCCTTAAGGCGAACATATCCATACTATCAATTGAATTTTCATTGACTAGAGAGAGTGGGCTTCAAGCACGACCGTCAAAGTTTTTTGGCTTCAATTTATTGTTGTCCGGTGAATTCCAGCATAGGACCACCACCACTAGACTCGCATCGACCTGAAGATTCGAACGAGAGAAACCTTGTTCATTTTCATCAAGTTTTTGTTGAGATAAAATATTTTTAAATTTTTGAGCGAATGGACAAATCGCTGCCGTGAAGTTCTTGCCGTCGATTCGCCTCCATATGGACGAATCGCGACCTGAGACTACCATTGTTTGACTCCTCTCGTCCAAACGATTCCAACAAGGCCAATCTTGCCCATTTTCATCACCGTCGACGACTCCGTCAACGACGGAAAGTAGAGAGATAAACAAAAATTAAGTAAAATTTGCCCATTTAAAACCCTATTTTTGTGTAGTATGTTTGTGAATTGTATATATAGTGAAGGAAAAGGGCATTTTGGACCATTGCACTACCAAAAAAATTGAAATTGGATAAAAAAGGGCCCTTACTCTCATTTTACTGCGTGTACAACACCTTTGGTTATTTTGGATGAAGGAGGTCTTTTTTGCAGAGTTTTAAAATTCATAAGATCTTTTATAACTATTTTATTTAACACATAAATGTTGTACAATTTTAACATAATAAGAGGGTGTTATGCAATTTTCTCTTCCTAGAAAGAAAGATCCTGAAAGGCAGCATTCGGTCCCACAAGATTTCTGAATTCACGGTCAATTGCAGCCGCCTGGATTTCCACCGCATTCAACTTCAATCATCTGTTTTTGTAAAATTTGATGATATTTTTCTTTATCGTTCAAGAAACAAATCATCAAGATTTGCTACAACTGCACAAGTCCCAGTTCCACTTTTTTCACTTATTACCGCAAGAACAGTGTTCTTTGTCAATCAACAATGTCTCTTTCTCTCTGCTTCACGCCATTGATCTCCCAAGCAAGACAAACCCCTGCAAGAATCCCTCTCTACAGACCTCTCAGCCCAATTGATATCTCTGCCAGACCAAAGTTTGCATATTCAAGATTTTCAAGTAGAATTAACTATGGGGTTAATGAGAATTTTGAGAACTTAGCAGCAGTTGTGCCGCCTGATAAGCAGCCCAGATGGGAGAGCTGGTTGGCCACTGCTGCAAGTTTGTACCCTGTTTATGTGACTGTTGGAGGGGTGGTTGCTTTTTTGAAACCCTCAACTTTTTCTTGGTTTGTGAATTTGGGTCCAACTTCATATAGCTTGACTCTTGGGTTTATTATGCTGGCTATGGGTATAACTTTGGAGCTCAAAGAGTTGGTCAATCTGTTCAGACAACGGCCTCTTTCTGTGAGTTTATCAACAGCCCATATTAGTTTAATGTATTTGAATCTTGAAATTTTGTTTTTGTATTGATCTAGGTTGAGTTGTTATAATGTTCTGGTCTGTTATGTTTGTCCATACATAAAATTTATGTATTTTTGAGCTGGTGTTGGATTTTCGGATCAACTGAGAAGATACAATGAGATATACCTATGGCGTTGTTGGATTGGAATGTATGAACATTAGAGATATTGTTTTAAGTTGTTACTATCGTGAGAAATGGCTATAGGTTTTTAGGATAAGTTTGTTCACTGGGAATTCAGAAATGTTAGTACTAGTAGTGCTAAGAGAAAGAGAATGCTCTGTATTTGATTTTGTTGAATACCATGCTTGCTAAGTTGTTAGTACATTGTCGCTATTCTCAGTGTAGTTTAAGAGCTGTTCTAGGGATATAGAAGGATAACGGCTGTCGGAGCAAAATTTAGGGAAGAACCCACATAATGCTGTTTCTAAGTGTTACCTGTGTTTCACTATCAGGGCTTTGATTTTGGAAGGTTAGTGCAGCAGCTAGTGTAATCCTCTGTCGTCTTTCTTGTTGATTTTTGAACTGTTCATTTGGAATCGTTAGGAGATGCCGAGTGTTGCAAGTTTAGAAAGAATAATAAACTATCAATCACTATGCTATTCTGCATTCATTACACAAGATTATCATATTTTCTTCTTCTTGGTCTGACAATATGACCTGTTGGTTAGCATTTTGTTCTTGCTTCTGGAGAACACCAGAAGAAAGTGGTTTTTGATTCGTCACAAGATCTGTCATTCCCTTGTATCAGATACTCTTCGGTTGTGCTGCTCAATACACTATTATGCCTGCTTTTGGGATGATAGTTAGCAAGTTGTTGGGGCTCTCACCATCTCTTTCAGTAGGGTTGATATTGGTCTCTTGTTGCCCGGGAGGTACAGCATCCAACGTGGTAAGAGCAATCTGTTATAGTTCTTTGCCATAGTTACGTAATCCATCTCTTTTTTCTAATATTTTTTCACGTCCAAAGGCCAAAGGATCAGAATATCATCTCATGCACTGCTTATATTTCCTTTGTACTTATCTGCAACTATGCACTTACATCACCTCCTTGCATCTAATTTGGCCAATATGGTGCCCGTTTAGGTAACAATACCATTACAAATTGTTAAGAATCATGAATTGATCCGACTAACTTAAAATTACAATAGAATCATAACAAGATCTTAGTGATTCTTGTGATATCTATATGATTTGATTTTGGAGATACAGTATTTCCTTATTTTTATGTTATACACATATGTAATTCACCTATATAAATAGGTGGAGGTTATATCATCAAACTAAGTGAGAATAATATGATTTAGCCCTTTGGGCATTTGTCTCGTAGACGCAGGTCATATGACCGAACCAACAGAGCACGTTAAAAAAAAAAAAAAAACCTGCTGAAACCCTAGCTTGCCGCCGCTGAAACCCTAGTTGTGCGCCGCCGCCTGGAACCCTAACTGCTGCCCCAACACTGCTTGTGCTGTGTAGGCAACACTGGCTCCACCAAGCCTTTACTTCGGGTGTTGATATGGTACCGACCATGGGTGACCCGATCTTTACGGCGTAGGCTGGAGATGGATAAAGTGGTCCGTGACCTAAGGAATGTAAATAGCCAACCACATTATATGAACGTGACCTACTACTTAGAACATTCAACCAACCACGAGCACGAGTAAACCAATCCGCACAACAACACACTTGGGTCGAGCACGAATTGGAGGTTTTGTGAATTTGAATCACCAATCTAATAGACTAGATTGACAAAGCAAAGGTTTCACCAAACCTGAAACAAGTATATAACTCTCCAAAATAAGAGAACACTCAATATTTTATAAACTTAGATCAATTCTTGAATAATTCGATTGTGTCCCGCATGCATGGCTGGTATGTGCCTTTTATAGTCCTAAAACACTTCCAAATTAACCTTTCATATCCCCAAGTGACTCCTTGGTGGATGTACATTCAATACTTGGCCTAAAACACTTCCAAATTAACCTTTCATATCCCCAAGTGACTCCTTGGTGGATGTACATTCAATACTTGGTAAAAAATTACTAAAAACTAAGCATTCTTGGTAAAAAACGAGTAAAACCCATGCATGACCATGTGAATCCGAAAATTGGTGTATAAATGCACTTTGAGTGTAGTTGAAAGGCCTCCTTTGACCACATGGCTGCACTTGGACGAGCTGGGCTCCTATTGTGGGCTTCTTTGGGCTTGAATTAGTGAAATTAAGCTCACATGTTGGGCCTCCAATTGTGACTTGATCCCATTAGCAAAGATTAAGTTGGATTGGGCTTGAATTACTTCTTGCATTCTCTTCAACCTTTCTCTTGTCATTGCCCACTTCCAATGGTTAAATCTTGGTCCATTGGATCTTGAATTTCTTTTGCTTGTTGGGCGCCCTCAGTGTTCCTATCAGGTGTTCTACACCTAAATTGTTTGTCTGTCGGTCTCATTCTCTAACCGACCTTTCTACTTCTAATGGGCTCAGTCCCTTTCACTATTGATGGTGTTCTACACCTAAATTGTCTGTCGGTCTCTTTTTGTGATCGACCTTGCTTTTGATTGGCTAAGTGCCTTTCTACTGGTGTTTTGCACCTAAAACTACTGTCTGACTTGATGTTTTTATTTACACTACTGTGGATGTGTGTGCATGGCATGATGACACCTTGACCTCCCCTGGCTTCACACGAAAAGACATAAGCGATTCAAAACCTGAAGAAAAGTTTTGACTTCTATTGTTCAAGTTGGACATGGTTGAACATTCGGTGAAGATCTCCATGTCCAACTTGAGGGGGATTGTTGAGAATCATGAATTGATCGAACTAACTGTGAAATCACAATAGAATAGTAACAAAATCTTAGTGATTCTTGTGATATCTATATAATTTGATTTTGGAGATATTTCTTTATTTTTATGTTATACACATATGTAATTCACCTATATAAATTGGTGGAGGTTATATCATCAAACTAAGAGATAATAATATGATTTAGCCCTTTGGGCATTTGTCTCGTGGGCGTAGGTCATAGAACCAAACCACGTAAATGTTGGTTTTCTGTTTCTCTTTTCACTTTTCTAAAACACTAACACAAATTAAGCCAACAACAGGGGATGATATCTGAGACACTTTAGTTATCAATTCGGTGCTCGTTTGTTGAATTAACCAATAGTAATAGAAGCAAACAATTCTTAGTAATTGGTTTGAATTAATTCTCGTTCTTGTTTCTGTTAGGTGTCTGTTGATTCCACAGGAATTGCATGGTTTACCTTCCACAATTTTGATCTTTATGGCCCAATGTTTCATCGTTGGTGGATGCATAACTTTTTCCTGTTAGTTCTTTAATACAGCTCTATCAAAGTAGCACTATGCTACTAAATGGATAATGATTATGGCTTCAGTTGGTACCTAGTTTTTCAATATGCTATTGATCAGTATCCACAAACCTTCCATTTCATTCCCTTTTCTGAAAATAGTGTTACAGGTAACCTTAATTGCTCAAGGAGACGTGCCGTTGTCGATCGTAATGACAGTATGTACCACCCTTGGAGCGGTGATCCTTACCCCTCTCTTGACTAAGATTCTTGCAGGAACTTATGTTCCTGTCAACGCCGTTGATCTATCCATGAGCACCTTGCAGGTGACGTCAATGCTACTTTTCAACTCCTCAATTTCGTTCCTACACATTTATTTAATGGTCTCTACCCTTGTGTATAGGTGGTAGTTGCTCCGATTCTGCTAGGTTCTTATCTGCAGAGCACATTTCCTGAAGCAGTGAAACTAATGACTCCTTTTGCACCGCTGTTAGCCGTTTTATCTTCCTCACTTCTTGCTTGCAGGTCTTAATATTTTCCATTTAGTTTGTTCATTTCTAACCATTTCAATGGCAAAATACCTCCTCTGCATCCACCCATTCCCCCTCATTTTTTCACCCTTGTGTTTTCACTCTATTTCAAACTTCTGCCTTCTTTATTTGTGCCAGTGTATTCTCCGAAAATGTCGTGCGTCTGAAGTCTTCAGTTGTTGGAGCATCGTTATCCTCCAATACATCTCCAATTCTTCATGCTCAAGCATTGCTCTCAAGTGAGTTGGGTGTCATTGTTCTTTCGGTCATAATGCTGCATTTTGCTGGTTTCTTTGTGGGGTAAGACTTCAAATTCTCTTACGTCGTTCGTGCTCCCTATATGAAAATGCTCTCCTATTACCCTCTCCTTGCAAGTTTGCTTCATAGGAATGGTTAACTTCTTGATTCTTGTGCTAAGTTTGTTGCTGCCCTCAGGTTTCCATACCAGTTTACCTATCTGCAGCTTTCGGTGGATAAACTATTTTGAGATCCTATGCAGGTACCTATCTGCAGCTTTTGGTGGATTTAAGGAGTCACAACGGCGTGCAATATCAATTGAGGTAGGATCCTTCTAATGCTCGATCTCTATCTTTGACAAAACCTTAAGATTTAATATCGAGTGAACAACAATTGCATTTTTCTGGACATGCATAATTTAAGGGTTGATTACAATGACATCTCCTTTGAGTTATGATGATTACTATCTCTTTGCCCGTTTTGCTTTTTACCAATACCTCCTCCCCAAAATCATAACGTTTATATATGGCTGCATGTCGTTTGAACAGGCGCTGATCTTCGGAAATTTGATGGGATATTAATAGTTTATTTCCGGAAAAACATTTGGGTATAATAGTTAATATGTTTTCTGACTTCTCCTTCTTCCAACTCATACAATGCGAGTAATACAAATAGATCGACATATACTGACTCGTGCCTGATTTCTTGCAGGTCGGCATGCAAAACTCCTCGTTAGGAGTGGTTTTAGCTACTTCTCATTTCACCTCACCCATGGTCGCATTACCCTCAGCTATATCAGCCGTAATTATGAACATCATGGGCAGCAGTCTAGGTTTCTTCTGGAGGTACATCGATCCTTCTGGTCCAAAGAGTCGTCCTGAAGCAGCTGAGGAGTGACGACGGTCGTTTAGCATAATGCTGAAGCTGATGCGCCTGACTTCTGGTTTGACGTGAGTAGTTCCAATTGACCTGCACTGTTAATTCTCCATTTCTCGGGGTCGGAAGCTCGACACCTTACGAAAATCTTGAATGATGTATCGAGCATTGGAACATGGACAACAACCTTGGCTTGCCGATGATGTGTGTTGTCTGAGTATCTGTATGATTTCTTGTTTTCACTTGTTTTGTAGTTTTGCTCGTCTTTATGACTAGTTGTAAAATGTTGTTATTTGATAAAGGGTTCCAAACGAATTTTTAGCCATTGTCTGAACTCAGAAGTGACTCACCCCTTTGGTAAATTTTACATTTTATGAGTTACATCAATCTTAACGAGTAGCGTCTGATTTTTCCACATAAATGTATACGGATTCACATACGACTCATTTTCCTATGTCAAAAACTTAAAATTCTTATCCAAATCAGGTTCGATCGAACCAAATTAATTACAAAGCAGGTGTAATATACTTGTAATGTGATTGGTCATTTTTTCTGAAGTGCATTTAATCGGTTTCAGGTTCGGTCGATTCTGGTTTGGACAAGAATTTTCCTTACATCCAAAGCAGAAACAAAACACACACAACATGACGAAAACCGAGGAACACTGCATTTGGTCTGTGGGAATAATATTTCCACAGGAAACATCCAACACTGGAAACAAAATGAACCCATACGAGACAAAGATACATACATAACAAAGTTGTGTGAACCTACATAAACTGCAAACATGTGTATTCATTTGATCCAAATTCCGAATTCCCCAAAGCACTGTTAGAAAAACAAATCATGCGTGCCCCTTTTCATATTCTGAAGTTGCTTTGGATTTGTTGGTTCACTGTTAAGGTTCTTGCAGCTTATTTCCTACTTCTTCAGGCAAAAATGTCTGAAAACTTTCATGTTGAGGATGTTAAAGAAGATATTGGTTACTCATGTTCATTGTCAGAAGTTGATGCCATCCTTCTTGATACAGAAACCTCGCAGTTGAATTGGCCTGAGAGCATGATGAACTCGTTGACGCATGATCGCATTCATAAATCAGCCGAACCTGGAGGAAGAAAATCGAGAAAGGCGTGTAATGGCTGCAGTATATCACCACCTAGTCTTCATAGTGGTCTTCGACCTCCTTCACTTCTCGAGCAACAACTCCTTCCAGTGATCAAGTATGTCAGCCTATCTACGTACTCTGTATTAAGATAGACATTGTGAAAATTACAAAAAAAGCTCCTGGTTTTGCGAAACTTGAGGTAAATATAACATCCACGTCTTTTTGCTGACAGCTCTTTTACTCATGAATCTTGTTAAACGTAGGGGCAATGATGCGGCTCCATTCTCATCGTCAGGAGAGAAGTTCAAATCAGCACAGCTAACAATTTTCTACAAGGGAGAGATCAATGTTTATGACACTGTCTCTGCTGATAAGGTACAATCAATCCCTGCACGACGTGTTGGATAAAAATCAGGCAAGAACTTCATAATATGTCATCACTTGTGCTTGTACAGGCAAGGGCTATTATGGTTCTAGCATGTGAAAGTTCTCTATCAGCTGCTGTTGCAAAAAATGCAGCAGATTCACATGTGCCGATGACACGCAAAGAATCTGTCCCACCGGCGAGTAATTCCCTTTTTACCGTCACTGATTAATGTTTCTTCTTTAAGTATACGGGAATGCAAGAAGGACATAAGTTCATACAACTTATACTATATGTTTTATGATTATAAGATGTTAGATCTTATTCCGAAAATAAGTTTTTTCAGTGTTTGGATAAAATAAGATTATGAAATTTATAATCAACTAATACTATTCACTACAAGGCGCTCACTCCGGCTATTTTTTGACAATCGACGAGAGAGGTGTGATCAAATCTTGCTTCCACCGCGACTTTCTGCATATTTTTTGAAGAAAGCGAGGAATTCTTGCAAGTGATATGTGAACAAATGCAGGTTAAGGGAATGTTTTGAGAAATCAAGAACTCATGTAGCTTGTTCAGGCAAGAAGTAGTAGTTAGTGTAATAAACTAGCAAGAAGTGTTGTGGAGGCTTCAAGCCCATCTTCCATCCAAGAAGTGTTAAATCTGTTGCACCTACCTCGACAAAGGAAACCGAACAACTACAAACGTTTTCTCGTCAAAATTTAGGGACATTATTGCCCAATTTAATTACAATAAACCCAAATCCAAAAGGCCCGTTAGCCACTCTGAAAAGGCAAGGGAGCTAAGTACGTACCACAGTAGAGTGACACGTGGATGTGTACGACGCTGGCCCGTGATGATGATCATATATTCCACCACAGGAATCCATAAAAGGACATACTGCAAATTTGCATCGTACACCAATACCCAAACAAAATTTAGAAGGTGTTTAGCTAAATTTTTTTAATATATTTATATAAATTCATACATGTTACGAGATATTTTAGGAGTTTACAAGATATTGAATTTTATTTTAAAAATAAATTTATAAAATTTTTGGATAAAATAAGATATTAAAGGTTATAACATTTGAAAATATTTTATATGATTTTAGGGTGTTTGGCAAATAAGGTTATTTATTGATGAAATGATTAAAATGGGTATGATATTATTAAAATTAAATAAGTTGTAATTTCTTGATATATTTTGCTTTTAAAATTTTTAAAATATTTTTATAAATAATACACATTTGTTTAATTTAGATGTATAGTCTATAGTTTCTTTGTTAATGCAATGATTATTTATAGTCGTGAAATTTATAATGTATTGAATTTATATTTTTCAATAAATATAATATCAATACCAATCTTATTTTTATTTAACTATATTATTAAATAATTGACTATTTTCTTTTTTTCGAATGTTAGAAAAATTAAATCTCTAAAGAGAAAAAGAGTATGTGTGTATGTATGTGTGTGAGAGATTGTGAGATCTTATAAGAGCGTCAAACACTTTATTGGAATTATAAGCTCTCTAATATTTTATAAGATATTTTAGGGAGCTTATAAGCTTAGCCTAACACCATCTTGGTACAAAACCATGTTGCTAGTTTCATTACTCGGTGAATGCAGAATGAGGGGTAAAATTAAAAATTTATCTAATTTTTTTTATTAATATCAGCATTTTCGATTTAAAGTCTAATAAAATGGGAATTAATTGTAAAGGGAGAATTTTCGAAGGAGGCATAAGTGTAATTATAAAAGGGTTTTTTTTTTTGGGGGGCGGGGGGATAATGTAATTTTGTATTTTTAGAGGAGTTAAGTGTAATAAGCTCAGTATATATATAGCTGAAAATATAATTAATAATTAGGGATGACTGTCATACGTTCGAGTTATCAGGACGAACTTTTTATTTGTTGTGAAATGAGTCACTCTGTCACTAATTCGATCGATTATATATAGTCCATTGTTTGTTAATTGTTTTTCGATTTAAAAATATTACTTCTAAACTAGTTATCGTAGCACGCGGTTCCCGCAAACATATAAAAAGAATCTTGGCATGAGATGATAAAAAAAAAAATAAAAAAATTTATTAAAAGAATAAATTAAAATTATAAATTATAATAAATATGGAGAAGTAAGATGAGAGAGAAATATGGGGCAGTGGATGGTTAAAAGAAAAAAAATTATAAAATTACTAACCTGACCAAATATTTCAAAACGATCAGAAGGTTTTCTTTTATAATAGTATAGACAAGTGTATGATCGTTTATTCTTCATAACTAATCCAAATTTTAGTTATTTTTACTTAATATTATTGATTATATCATATCAAATTTCAATTATTTATCAATTACTTATTATTATATTATGTGTATTTATTTATTTATTTTTAAATCTAAAGAAAATATTATATAGTTATATCTAATGCTTTCTGAACATACAATACAGTTCAAATTTAAACTCTTAAGGAGCATAAATTTTAATCATAACATATTATAATTCGTGAACTAATTAGGTAAAATTACTCAAAAAATTATTGTAAATTGCCGCAAATAAAATCAAATTTTTATGTAAATATTAATTTTATTCATCTTTTGAATGTATAATAACAAATTATCATAACATTCGGCATGATAAAAAGGTCTGAAATTATTAATAAATTATAAATTATTAAATAGCACGAGTTTTATGCTAGTATTTATATATACAATAACAAGAAAGTAGCACTAGTGTAAGAATTATTGCAACTTATAATAAATTGCTCTCCAATTCTTAATTGCCCCAAAATCATTATTAATAATATAGTTTGATGAAACAAATAATTAATATTTGCAATATGGGATTGTGTCAAATGGAAATGTTCATCATGCCCAATGCCAAGTTCTCCATCATCAGGGCTTCTACTTCTCCACTGCAGTGCATGTTTCCTGCAAAATATGAACGTGAATGAATTATAATAACTCATATAAAATGAGATAAATAGTTTTATGTCGGGTAAGATTGGAATTTATGATTGATCTCAAATTTGTTTATGAGATTTCAGCCTTAACTTCGACCACTGTGCTAAGACATCATTCACATATTTCAACCCGACACTTCATTACATTAGTGGTTGCTCTTTCTGGACACATTTAGAGGAATTACAAGAATGTCTTAATTTGGTCATAAAAATATTTATTTTGACAAATGAGGGTAATTTGATCATTATTTTATTTGACCTGCAATAAATCAGTAAGAAATCAATCGGAGGTAAATATAGATTTTGTATCTAATTCTTTTTTCAATATCAACAAATTCGGTGAATTTTGATTAATGGAGGGACTTGTTTAGTAGATAGAAGCAGATTTCAGGGGTGCTAGATGTAATTCTCCAAAACAAAGGGATTTATGTATAACTACACCAAACTGCAAAGGATGGAGGTGTAAATATTCCTTAATAAAAACTATTCAAGAAATTACGTGCTAACTACAACAAACAAACAGGCACCCGTCAATTATTTTATACCGGGATTATTAAATCCCGTAAAAGATAGCATGAAATTACAAAAATACCCCTGAAGCAATTTGAAGAAATGGTGAAACTTACCATAGAAAGAGGAGGAAGTAGTGAGGGTATTTTTGGGAAGAGGGCAAGAAGAAGAAGAAGAAGAGAGTGGGAGGAGTGGGAGGTTTTGGCAGTTGCAGATCTCAATCATGTAACCATCAGGGTCATGGAAGAAGATCTGATCAACCACAATCCCTCCCTCCCTCACCACACCCTTCACATACTCCACCCCCATCCCCTCCAGTTTCTTCATGATCACATCCATGTCTGAACACTGGAATGATATGTGGTTGTCCTTTGGGTTTATTCTCCCTTTCTTCTTCTCCTTCCCTACTTTCTCTGCTTCCAGCAGATGGATTCCCACCCCATGGTTGAACAACCTAAACACACCCAACACACATCAAACTAAATTTTAACTTGGAATATTCGCACTTTTTGGACGGAAACTGCGCGTTCAGAGTAAAATTGAGAAAAATTTCAACTTATGGGATACAATTTAAAAAAATTGTAACTAAAATTGAAAAATGCCACAACACGTGGGACCAAAAATACGATTTTTTCAATTAAGTTAATTAGTTATCATGGGCAAGCAATTTTTCGTCCTATAACTTTGGTGGGTTGGCACTTTTGATCTATTCTAATTTCAATTTTGCTTTTGAAGACAATAATTGAAGGAAAAGTATCACGTTGGGTCTGATTTCTACTGGAAATTGCCAATTTCACGGAGAAAATGGGGTTGTCGTGTGTTTTTTTCTGAAAAAATTGGTAAAATTGAACTTGGAATGAATCAAAAAATGCAACTCAACTATAATCAGACGACGAAAAATACATTTTTCTCGGATGAGAATTCAAGAAGAGTTTAGAGGGTGTCAACGAAACAAGTAAATCTGTTAATAAGTACCTTAATTATACATACGACTTCATCAATCACGACTTTAGGACAACTCATTCTATTTATTTATTTTCACTACAACAGAATTTGTATTTATTACAAACAAAAATTATTCTTCTACATAAACAATGACATGGTTTTACACGTTTTTTCTGCCCTTTGTACATTCCAGGGAAAAAATAAAAATTTGTTATTACACATGCAACAACATCGTGCCAACAAAAATACAACGTCGTTTCTATAGGTAATCAACTGCTTTCTGGAACAGGATTATTGTTGAAGTAAATTATTTTGCAGTAAAGTTTTTTTTTTTTTAATTTTTCGGCATCGAGCAGTATGATTATTATTAAGATAAATTATAACGATTCCCTTGATATTTGCCATAGATACAAATATTTTTTATTGTTTGAAAAATTACAAATATCCCTTAGAATTAACAGTCACCTAACAAATACCCCTATAATAAGTTACAATGAGGTATCTGTTAGACGACTGTTAATTCTAAAAGTGCCTTTATAATTTGTCATACAACGAGAGACTAATTGTAATTATGGTAAACTGCATGGGAGCCCATCGTAATTTCCTCTTATATTATTATTATTATTATTGGGACGAGAAGAAGAAGACGAGGATAGAGAGGTAGAAGGGTGTGTGTGCGCATACCAAGCTCCTTCAAAGTCAAAGGAAGAGGGTCTCTTGATGAGACCAAACCCTAGAACTTGTTCATAGAACTGCACAGACTTCGTCACCGATTTGCAGAGGAAAGAGACATGGTTGAGTGACAACGTAGGCAAATCCTTTGTTCTGTTGTAGTTGTTGTTCATTGCATTATCAGCTGGAAATGCAAGAAGTGGTGATGATGATGATGATCTGCTCCTCATCACTACTTCTTCTACAACAGTTATTTCTGCAGTCCCCATTTGGTGTGTGAAGTGTGTGAAAAATTTGTGAGTGTAATATGTTTGTTATTGTTGATGATGATAGTGCAGGTGTGTTTGTGTTGTCTTGTTTGGGTGTACATATATAGAGATGTCCGAAGAATGTACATGGGGGGAGGGGGAGGAAAGTTCGAGGAAAGTTCTTGAGTCGAGTTTCAATGGAATTAAATTTAATTGTAAATTAAATAATCCGTAAGTGTTTTTACCATGTAATGGGGTTACAGTTCGAGAATGGAAATGGGGGGAGGAAAGTTCGAGGAAAGTTCTTGAATCGAGTTTCAGTGGAATTAAAATTAAAGTGATGCCCTGTTTACCCAAATCATTCATGTCTTTTAAATTACTACACATACATCGATCGATCAGAAACATCAACGTCATTCAAACAAACCACCCCTTAATTTTTGAAAAGCTGCACATATACACTCCCAAAACGTCGACATCACTACACAAACTATCCTTATTTTCCAGCTATTAGAGGTGGTTTATGCAATTATGCAAAAGACATGAGTAATTTTTGTAAACAAGCCGTGGATCAGGGAATGTAAATATAATTATCACTAATTAAATTTAATTGCATAGTAAGTACTAAAATATTTTTTATTATGTAATTGGGTTACACTCCGAGAATGGAGAGGGGGTGGACGAAGAGGAAGTTCTGGTCTAGGCCGAGTTCGGTCGAATCAAACTTATTTATGTGAGTACAACATATGTTGACTCATTCGAAGAAATATGACCTTTTGTTATGGTTAGTATTATCATGGTCAAAAGTAAAAATATAGTGAATATTAATTAATTACGACCATGCAGGCGAAGTCAAAATATTTGTCATGATTAAAAATTATGTTAAATATTTTAACTATAGGTAAAACTATAACAAAAGTATAGTTAAAATTTAAATTTCCATATTAATTTTATTTGATCACGAGAGATATTAGTGATTTATTATAAATTTTAAGCCGTAATTAAAAAATACTTTTTGAAACTTATTCTAGACCAAAATATATTGTGAGGAACTATACTCAATGTAAATTCATATAAGTAAATCTAAATAATTTATATGATAAGTGTAATTATACATATTCTGAAATTAATTAACTTGGAATGATTAAATTGTGAGTGAAATGATAAATAATGTTTATCTTGATAAAATATCTTGGTAATATACACATATTATTTCAAAATATTAACCATTGAGAACTAATTAATAATAATGAGCCAACACTTAATAATACTAAACAAAATTATTATTAAAATAGATCAATATAAATACGGTTCATTACATTATTTATTATTGAATACATTAATAATTACAAAATAATTTACCAAATATTATTTTGATTCTGCGAATAATTATGCCAAATTTACGTTTCGAGTGCACTCGCGATTTCTTGTACTGTTTGACCCTTTCTTAATAATTATTTTTGGAATTAAATTACATCAGAAACAATATTAAATAATTAGAATTTAATTCAATTTACCTTACTGGATATTGCAAAGGAACATATTATCCCCTTATGAAAAAAATAGTAATTTACCTCCCGGGGTTAATTAAAATAACAATTACGGAGGTAAATTGCTTCGTTTTAAAAAACACAAGGGGATAAATTACTGTATTCTAAAAAGCACAGGGAAGATAAATTGCTAACTTTTTTTCATATGGAGTAACGTGCTCATTTGCAATATCACATGAGAGTTACTTGTATTTTTTCCTAAATAATTATCTAGTATACCCGTGAAATAATTTGTATTTTTAGTTCCATAATAATTATTTTTCTTCAAATTATCTATTATACCCATTAAATAATTTTTTAAATTTCCTTTATAAACCTTAAAAATGATGTTATTTTTTTTAGAATTTAACTACGATGTGCATTTACACAATTAATTATAAAATTATGAATTTAAATTGTGTAATTATTTTTTTAATAAAATTAATTATCTCATCATTAAAAATCATGAAATTTCAACCGTAGGAATTGGATAACATCTTATCTTCTACTCTCAGATAAAATTCACCAATCAATAATATTGTGGTAAACACTGAACACGTCTCTATCCAACGTGAGAAACACGTTTTCAATTTCAGAAACGTTACCCTCCATCCTATTCTCATCCTCCTACTCCAAACCTGCAACTATTATTTGCTAAAACTTGCAGGAAATTAAATAAATTTACCATCTAATATTTAATTTCAACATGCAGGAAATATATTGGAAAAACTTGCAACCAAACCCCACGTGATATTACAAATGAGCAAATTATCCCTTATAAAAAAAAAAATAATTTATTTTCTTGTGTTTTTCTATACAAAACAATTTACATTCTTATATTTTTTAAAATAAAGCTATTTACATCCCTATACTTTTTAAAATAAAGCAATTTACCTTCATGTCCAACGAGGTAAATTGCTTTATTTTTAAAAATAATAAAAAGAACAGGAAGGTAAATTACTAGTTATTTTTTTTTTCATAAAATGATAATTTGTTCATTTATAATATCATACTTTTTTCAAACTGTACATCAGTCCATAAAAAGTATACTCACTTTCGATTTATCAAACTAACTTAGGTTAAAATTTTACTCGAAAAGGCCGTCTACAAATATTTATAAAAATCATTACCCATTATAAAATTCGTAATGTATCTTAATTTATAATTATTACAAAACTTTAAGAAAAAACTCATAGTAATTTAACCATAATTTTATGACATACCTCAATGATTCCATGCATGTTCGTTTCTCTTATGATGTCATGATTGAATGGTTTCATAATTGTTTCATGTTCAAAGACAAAGAAGAAGTATTGGTCGTGTTGGTAATCCTCTCATTGCAAGAAATCTATTGATTTTTCCAAACTTCAAACCGTTGTAGATTGTTAAGTTGACAGGAGCTCATGTCATGACCCTACAACAAAATTTAATATTCACTATAAATTTATCAAATTTGTATTAAAATCTTAGTAAATAATTACTTATTAATTATGATTAAATAAAAAATTAATGCAAAAATTTGTATTATTAATTATAAAATTTATTTTTGTTATAGCTATGAATCATAACAAATATTTTAATCACACTCGCAAAAATTAAAGTTAATAATCGTTGCGTACTCGTAGTCAATGACTATTCACAACAACTATTTTATTTCTAACCATAGTTATATATAAATTTCTTCTAGTATTGCTAAACCTTGTTCGGGATGGTACGTAACGGGTCTGAATTAGACGTGGACCCGAAACTGTCCTGTTTGCAAAGATTTGAAACCATAATCAGGTCTGAGGTCTGGACGTTTCGGTACGGATTTGGCCCGAGATCGTTCACTAACCGGGTTATTTTAATATTTTTCTTATATATATATATATATATATGAAGCATATTTATACATGTATAAAAAAAGAATGCCTGTATTTTCTTTTATAATTACATAGAATACATTAAAAAATTATATTTTTGTAAATTAAAATAATAATTCAAAATAATTTTAAGTTTCAATGTAAACATAGATAACATATATTTTGAAAATTTTAATACTTTAGAGTCCAAAATACGTACGTATAAAGTCATATTTTAAAGAATTTAGTCAAGTTTAGCTGGTCCAACTTGACGAGTTTAAGTCAAGGATCGGTCGCATCCTGAGTGTACAAAAATCTTGACGGATTGGTTCTCGAGTTTAGGAGGATTGTAATTTTACAAAAGACAAATATATTAACACCCCGTCAAGAATTACACTTACAAAATTTATAAAAAGAAATAGATATATCTATGTCATTACAACATAAAATTTTAGGGAATATTAATATAATTTATCCAAAATTGAAAGATATCTTAGTTTTTTTTTTGTAATTTAAAATGAAAGATATCTTGTTAGAACACAACAAAAGCATACATCTGTACCGCCGTACAGAAATATTATGTTTGATTTTGTACTTGTCATTTTCTGACATGCCCTATCAAAATAATTAACTTGGCTTATAATATTTGAGGTTGTTCTTTTTCCATGAAAAATAATTCTTGAAATGTCCTTTATTTGGATTGACAAATATGTGTCTTAATATATTAATTATCAGTATTATTTAGATTATAGTTTCAATTGTGGATAATCACACCGTCTTCTTCTTAGATTTAGTGAATTATACATAAATTTTTTATAATTTAAAAAATTATACACTTAATACTTTTCATGTGTGTTTTTATCCAAATATGATTTTTCTATTAGTTAAATTAATAGAATTTGTTAATATTATTAAAAAAAAGATTTGAATGAAGTTTCATATTTACCCCAAATTGACTTATAGATTTATTGTAGGTCAAATAAATCTTTTCTGACCAAGTTACCCTTATAAGGATGAAGATGTATCTCATTACATTCATTTGTGTGTGAAGATGTATAAGGGTAGTTTGATCAGAAAATATTTATTTGACTTTTAATAAGTTGATTAAGGGTAAATATATATTTGCATTTAATTATTTTGTCGATAACAGTAAATTTCTTAAATTTTGACTAACAGATAGATCTATTTATTGGACGAAAACAGCTTAATGCAATTTGCAAATAAGTTGGATTTTTTACCACTATTTTCCCTAACTATTTTTTTTGTGTATTTAAAAAATGTGCCGTCCCTATAATGATTAAAATTCAATCACCTATTAGGGTAATTAAGTAATTTGATGTCGATGAGGCTTAATTTAGCTGGCGAAACTAAGACTCCATGACGTTAGAGGTTATGAGTTCGAACCCGCTTTATACCTGCAATGTTGTTTCTACTGAATACTGGGTGGTGTTTCTACTGTAATAATAGGCGTTGGTTTGATTTAGTGTATTATTATTGGTCATAGTATGATTGTTATAATTGTTTGTTAAATATTAATATTCGATAGAAATTATTATTATTAACTTGTTTCAATTAGAATTCTTAAAATAAAATATTATAATTAAAATTCTTAAAATTAAAAATTATAATTAAAATTTTACATTATAATTATTTATCTTCTACTTTTTGTTTAAACTAAATTTTGACTAAAATTAATAAATTATAAATTAAAATAATTTGTGTATTTTATTTATTTTTTATTAAAATAAGTAAAATAAATGTTTTATTATTTATTAATTTGATTGTCAATGGTGGTTTCGCAAAAAATAAAAATAAAACTATAATTTTTATCACAATGACATTTTGGTCAATTCACCATATAAAATGGATGTAAACCTAACAGATTGGGCTTATTGTTAAACAGCCGATAAAATCCAGGGGATGTTGATAATTTTTTAAAAATGAACAAGTATTCATAATTATGTTAAACCTCAAGAGAGATTGTTGTAATTTATCCCTTCAAATGTTATATCTTGTAGGAATCGATCTCATTTAAAGATCTTGTACAACTTAAAATTGTATATAAATCTAATAATACGAGCCACTTTAATAGTAATTGTCTATCTAAATTAATAATAATTATCTTTTTATTATAAAACTTGATATTAATAATTAATATATTAAGGTCTTATTTACTTAGCGTGATGAGATTTAAATGGTACAGATAATTTTAAAATTGTAATCTAGCCATAATAAGTTATAATATCGGGCAGATTCTAAACAGAGTATACCAAAAATTGAATTTGATTAAGTGGGATATTCAAACTAATAACTCAAAATAAATATGGTGTAATTATCATAATTACCTGATATCATCACATAATTGTAACGGAATACTGCAAGACCTGTTCAGTTCGGTTAATTGAAAGTTCGATTCGCCGTTTTCAAGAACTGAAACTGAACCAGACATAGTCGGTTTGAACTGAAACTGAACCAGACATAGTCGGTTTGGTTTCGTTATAACCGATTTTTTTTGGGATTTTTTCATTTTTTTAACAAAAAAATCGATTTATTTAAAAAAATTATATAAATAAGTTTAGTTTTTTTTTAATTTTTGTCCAAAAATACATGTACAAAAATATTAAAATCTAAAAGATAAAATATATAATGAATAAAATATTTATAAATGCAATTTTCGTAATAGATTAAAATTGTAATAATAAAAATCATATGCATTATATTAAAATATTTATTTACAAAAATATTATCAAAATACTAAATTATTGATTAAGCTTGTCATTAGATAATATCAACTAAAAAAGCATATTTCAAGTGTTTGAAGAATAAAGGTTGAAAATTGAGGAACGAGTTAGAAGAGAGAGAGAAGCGAAAGAGTAAAGTTAAAAGTAAATTATATAATATATAATAATATATTTTAATATAATTACTAAAACTAAAATATATAAAAAAAAATGATTTTCAATTTAGTTCAGTCGCCAAGTCTAGAAAAAAAAAACAAAACCTAACAAAATCAAATTGAAATTTCTATTCGACTGGTTAATCAAATTGTGAACACCTTTAAATACTCCTCAAATATAAAAGAAAAAAACAGAAGGGCATAATATTACCCAAAGTTATTTAATTTTTTATTAATAAAAAAAATTATATTAATATAATTATTTTTAATATATTAATAATAATATGTCTAGTCGTGTTTTAAAATCACGACTAGACTATAAAAAAGTGGTAAAAATTAATTTTCTGCACAAGTCGCGATCACAGATCGCGACTTCATGTCGTGATTAGAGATCACGACACCAAGTCGCGATCTCTAATCACGACTTGGCTATTTTTTTTTTTTTTTTCTGTTTAATTAATTTTGTATAATTTAATTATATATAATTAATTTTTAACAACATATTAAAATTCAAAAAATTAATAAAATTAACATTGTATTAATTTAAAAAATTAAGTGTATGAATGTAATAGTGTATATTTTTGTACAATTGTAAAAAATACAAGAAGTATACAATTATTCCTGGCAACCCAGTACCGACACATCTGATTGTGTTGAAGAATTTCTGTGTTGGGCTTGTTGTCTGTCGTGCATGCGTTTGCGCCCAATCCATCTCGTTGTGAATACGTGTTGTTTAATTTCGACCAAGGTGCGAAGAAATACGAATAGTAGGATCGTAGACCAACTCAAATCCCGGTACATGCCAATAATCTTCGGAATGCACATGTTCAAAAGACTTAGAATATGTATTCTTATAAGCCATTATATCGTAATAATCCTTTACTATTGATGCAACATTAATCATGTATGCAACGCATACCTTTTGAGCGTGACTGCAAGGAACACCAAATTGAGTCCACTTGCCGCAAGAACATTCTCGGTTCGCAATTTTGACAACGTGGGTGTTGACTCCATGTCCACTGTGACGTCTTGTAACAACTGAGGCGGACTGTTGTAACTGATGATATTTGGTGACGGTATGCTCAACAGAATTTTGATGCCAACGTGTGAATATTTTATGTGTAAAATCCGTCCAACAACCAAAAAATCCGTCCATAGTTGGTTGTTAGCCAATATTACAGAACTTCTCGCTAACCTCTCACGGAAATAATGGACACTTCGCTGAAACGTCATCTCAACAATTGCTGTCAACGGTAGGCAGCGAGCGCCTTTCAATACTCCATTTATACATTCCGACATATTTGTCGTCAGAATTCCGTATCGTCATCTACTGATAGACGTGTAGAAAGCGGGTACTAACCTGAAGAAGTACCTATGTTGCAAGTTGTGGTACATTGGTATATAATATACATATTTTATTTTAGATTTTTTTTAACAACACAAGGCTCATTATTTTTCTACAATTTTCAGGCAAATGAGGTGAATGCCCTTGAAACGTTATGTCGATCTAAACCACTAAATATTATTGGTGGATAGATTTGAACATGGGTTACATATTATCAAGGAAGTTATAACCCAACAGCCACAACAAATTGCTTCTCCATCCGATGATGCTTCCACAATATTCCACAGACAAAGAAGAAGTTCTAGCTGAATGTCTACTGGTTCAGTTGAATGTCATGATATTGGGGTGGATATAGCTGGTCCTTCTACAGTATATACACCTCAAGATTATTACGTGCCTCAACCTCCTCAAGATTATTATATGCCTCAACCATCTCAAGTGATTGATTTCAATCGACTCCATATATGCCAAACCAAACACAAGATTATTCTCCACAAGTACATCTTGACCTTAGTCTTGGTATTAATCAACTATATGCACAAGGATACAATATTTCACTAATTTTATTTCCATCGTCTGGTGCATATCGTGACAATGTGGAGTCTAGTTCTGCAACAACATCAAGTCGGTTCGGTGGTTATGAAAATGAGGCGCAAAATGAGCCAGTGCAAAATGTGGGCGAGGAAATAAGAAAACATCGGCGTCAACGCCACAGACGCAATTGTGGAATGGGTGGATATTTTTTACATTTGTAATTGTATAGTTCATTGTAATTTTTTACAATTGTACAAATAAATACACTATTACATTTGTACACTTAGTTATAATTTTTTAAACTAATGCAATTTTAATATTATAATTTTTTGAACTTTAATATGTTGTTAAAAATTAATTATATAATTAAATTATACAAAATATAAATAAACAAATTAAAAAAATATAAAATGGGCCAAGTCGTGAACAGAATCACGACTTGGGCTTTTGTGCATTAAAAAAATAGTTTTTAATGACGAGTCGTGATTTTAAATCACGACTCATCATATTATTATTAACATATTAAAAATAATTATATTAATATAATTTTTTTTATTAATAAAAAATTAAATAACTCATATTACCCACTTATATATATGTAGTATTTTTTAAATATATAAAAATATAAAAGTAACTAATTAATTAAAAAATCAACTATTTGCTCACATTTAATTTTAGGGTAAATTACAACGACCTCTCCTGATGTTTTACATAATTATTAATACTTTCTCGTTGTTTAAAAAGTTACCAATAACCCTCTGATTTAAACGATTGTCTAACCATAATCTCTTAGGTTTACATCTATTTCTTGTGGTGAACTGACCAAAATATCCCTACAGATTAAAAATTATAATTTTATTTTTTTTAATTTTTTATGGACTAAGTGGATAATTTTTTATAATTTTTAAAAACTTTTCATCCACCCCATTTGAGTTTTTTATAAGTTTTTAATTTTTTTTAAAAAAATAAAAAATATTATGGGGCAAAGTTGACAATTTCATACATCCATTTAAGGGTTATACAATTTCATCAAATATCAGGGGATATTTGTAATTTTTTAAACAAAGAGGGGATATTCCTAATTATGTCAAATCTCAGAAAAAATTATTGTAATTTATCCTTAATTTTATTATGTAATTAATCAATTATGATTTTGTGCAATTATTAGCCAAAATGACTTCCAATATCACAATATTTGTGAATTTAATTAGTTTTAATTCAATTTTCATAATAAATTGCTAATTATAACTATTAGGCTATCATCTATGATTTTTGAATACCTACATTAAAACCATATAGAAAAGAATCTATATTATATATACTTAGCTACAGCAACACACTCAATATGAGTGGATAATTTAAATTTTTATTATTTTTATTTAAGTATAATAAGGAAAAAAATATAAAATAAATAACTTATCACAATTAATATTTTTTCATTTTTTTAATTTTAAATGTACGTAAATAAAATATTATTATATAAAAAATTTAAACAAATGGCCATTTTGCATAAAAATAAATATGCCTAGTGTATTTTGGTTGATAAGACTTTTTGTCAATTAAAGTTAGCTATTCTAAGCCCCTCACATTTAATAAATTAGTTATCATCCCGCGATTTTTGCGAGCATATAAATTTTTTTTGGTGTGAGATAATAGAAAAAAATAAGAAATTTGTAAAATAATAAATTATAATTATAAAATCTAGTAAATATGGAGAAATAACGTGAGAGACAAATGTGGAGTAGTCGGTAGTTAAGAGGAAAAAAATAATTTTAAAATTATTAAAAAATATTAATGTTACTAATCTGATCAAATTTTTTTAAAGGGTAAATTTGGGTATTAGAAAATTAGTATTAGTTATCGTGGCACGCCGTTCCTACGTACATATAATAAATTACACTTTTTCTTTAAAAGAAAGTTAAAAATTACACATTAAACCCCATTCGAAAATTTTTTATTTATATAGATATAGTGTGTGTATGTGTGTGTGAGAGAGAGAGAGAGAACTAAGTTAGTAACGGTAATATATTGCTTTTTTATTACGCGTGTGAGGTAGTTATTGGTGGCCAAGAAATCCTTCGAATTGGGTACAGATGATCGGAGAGCCTCCTAAGTTATAACGTTCATATTATATCATATCAGACAAAACAAATTTCAGTCATACTGCACACACTACACACACCACACACATACAGTTTCTTTGCTTCGTTTTTCTATAATTTTCACACGGTTGATCTATGGAATGCTTGAATCCAATAGAGTCAGCGGCGGCTGAATCGCCATATGAGGTGTTGCTCAGGGCGGTGTTATTGATACCGGTTTCTCACTATTTATTCGGATTATCGTTGATAGTTATTGTGTTTCTGTATAATTTTCTTGAATTTCATATCCTGCAAGATTTATTCACCGGATTGAGGGGACAGAAAGTGGTTTTGACTTTCCATCCATCCTCTCAACTCTACCGCGATGTTGTCTCAAAGTGTAGAGTTCTTCATGGCAGGTATGGGACTCGTCGAAAGTCGTCTATTTAGTTGAGTTTTGCTGCATGTTTTGTTTGATGGGTTTCTCGTGTTTTTGCCTATGTTTTTCTTGCTTCCTATGCTGTCGGCATTAGGTATTTATCAACTCCATGGTTATGTAGTCCGCATCTTCAGACTGTATTTTTGCATTTTTTGGGGAATTCGCCTGTTGTCAGTTATAGAAGGTGAAGTTTGATTTCTTGCTTTTCAGTTTCTTGAATTCTGAAATGGATTTTAGAAAGTGACTTGGTACTTTTGAGTATACGGACTTGTCGAAGTTTGGTGTGTTGGATCAGGCAATTTGGTGTGATGATGCGTTCCTTAACAGATGTCTAGTTTGATGGCCATTAATAATTGTGATTTTTTAATTATCTTTTCTTTAGTCTTTACAATGTCCAGAGCACGCACATATTGTTGTTTGTTAGAAGATATGGGGAACTATTATATTTACATCTCTAACATGGTTCACATTGGCATATTGCATTATTTTCCCACTCCTTATGTCTTTCTTTTGACCAATACCATCTTTTTCGTCAATGTATCTATTCAAAGTCAAGAATATTATGCCAAGGTAGCATGCAATACAGTTGTTTTCCTCTTTGGAGTTTTATGATCTATACAATCACTGATGAAAGACTAGAATTATCTACTTCTGCAATCCAGATGTTATTCTTAGACTTTGAGATGTTCACTTCACGTCCAATAGGAAAAAATTGATCTTTTTTGCTTATTTTCACTGTCTTTACATGTGTAATTTTATATTAGGAGATACTGTAGGTACTTCGAGTTTTGTAATTCCAAATATAGTGGCCAGTGGACTATTGCCCTTTTTCCCAATCCATACCTTTTGTTTGGCCAATATCACCTTTCTGCAGCGTCTCGTATGTGGAAGTACATTTTAGCTCTACTGAAATTTACTAAGCAATATTTCCAAGTTTGCATTATGTGCACATACGTCCGCGTTGAAGTTTGATTATTTCCATAATCTGTTGTAAGAGAAAAATCAGCATTCTCTTATTTCCTACGCTTATGCAGTTAGCCCATTTGCTTTCTCTCATCCTGATCCATGATATTTTTATGCAGTATGTCAAACATCTGGCTTTCAGCATGGCTAAACATGGCTGGAATGTTGTTGTGAGCAATCATCGCGGACTTGGGGGTGTATCAATTACAGTGAGTATAATTCTTGAAAATGATGCATTTATAATTCTGATAGCTTTAGTTTTGAATAGGGAGATGTGAAGTTCTGTTGGAGGTAGCGAGCAGTTAAAAATCAATCGCAATTGTACCTTCCAAATTGAAAACTTTGTTCAATAGATTTTTGAGTATGTTCAATATTTTGTTTTCTTGGATATGTTAAATTAAATTTCTAGTCAGCACGGATATATCAACAGGTTTTCTCTGTTATTCCTTCTCTTTGAAATTTTCTCTCTCTATAATCAAACAATTGCATTTTTGTCTCATTCTATTTGTTCGATTTCGTTATATGTTTTCTATCTGCCATTCCTTTATTTTTTTGTCTTTGTTTAGAAGTTATTAATGTAATCTGTATCGAACTTCTGCTAGCTGAATGTTTTATTTATGTGGTATGTATTCTGATACTATATATGCGTAGGAAAGGTCGGGTCCTCCTAAATAATTGCTTTTCCGGTTGCTTTGTGCTATATGCAGTTGAGCTACCTTAACTTGGATTCTCCTTTATCTTTTCCAGATTTGTGACAGATTTATAAACCGTAAACTTGCCCAAAGGTTTTACAATAAAGCTCTGACCATCGGCTTGAAAGATTATGCCCATTTGTATGTCTTCGTTACCTTGTTGTTCTGTTTTCTTATTACATGTCACTTTTGTCATCAAAGTGTTTTCATATATAAGTCCATACATCGATCATTTCAATGTTCACCTAGATTTCCTCAAACTAGCAGGCTGTTTGATTGAGCATGGAATTTTGTAGGCATGAGGATGTCCTTTCTCGTCTATCAAACTGGGAAGGTGTTAAAAAGGTATTTTATGTTTTACAAATCTCTTGAGACTACTATATATATTCTTGTTTGTGCAAAATACCAGTTTAAAACATGAGTGCTTAGAATTTTTGTAGTGGACTTCCAATTTTTGAACTTCATCTGCCATTTTTGATACAAATATTCCCTTAATGTTAAACTTAAGACAATAGATCGATTGATCGAGTTGAAAATCTGTAGTGGATTTCTCGAATCCCTGGATAGCAGCACATGTTCATTAGATTCACTAGGCGGTGGTATAGCATAGAGGCAGAGGGATGTAGAAGCAGCATGAGTTTATCTTGCCTTTAGTGAAGATAATAGACTGAAATAACACCACGGCATCTCTCTTGCATCTGGAATGTTAGCTCCAGTTCAAAAGAATATATGAAATGAATGAAGTCAATTGCCTTCTCAACTGAGCTGGTTGATATCTCAATTTGTCTTCTCATAACAGCAATCCCGCCTTACCTTGGACCTTCAACCCTCAACTTTATAATTTAAATCTGTGATACTAGTAAAAGAGCAAGTAGTTTCAATATAAACTGACATAACAACCAAAATGGCAGTGACATACAGAAGGCATAAGTTTCCCATCTGTGACATTTTTGGCTTTGGATGAAGGCACAACCTGAATCAAGCTTTTTTTGGCTTGACAATGTTGACATTTCAACAAGAACTGACAAAGCTGCTGAAATATGCATTGGAATTCATTATTTCTTTTACATTGATTCTGCTGGAACATAACATTTGGCAAATGCTTGATAGCTGAATCATGTCCCTTTTGCCAGACTGTGGATACATATTACAGGCGTTCTAGCAGTTCTAATTTTGTAGGAAGTGTAACCACACCCCTTCTTTGCATTAGTTCTTTAGATGATGCAGTATGTACAAGTGAAGCCATCCCTTGGGATGAGTGCAGGTATGTACTCTGGCTATTAACTTAAATGAACCTTGAGCGTTTGTATTTCTCTTAATGGTGAGATTAGATAATATGATGAAAAATTACTATTCAATATGAAAGAGATAAATTACAGAGGACAAAAAAACAAAAGTTTGCTTTTGAAAACTTACATTCAGACTCTATGATGGTAATTAGTCCTATACTGAAAATATTTTCTTACTGTATAATTAGTTTTTACCAACTTTATTCAACAAAAATAATAAGAAGACACTAATTAATTTTAACTAATAGAATTCAAACACAGTTAGTTTATGGCTGCCAGCGTGCTACTTGAAATTATGAGTACATCGTTCGCCCGAATTGTACGAGCCACTGTCCAAGTGATAAGAGAATATATTGGATGAAATGCTGGCAAATCAAGTAATTTATATTTAATGTTATACGTACATTTATACTGTGAATTAAATGAGCATTAATTTTCATCGTTTTATTTATTACAGTTCATCTAGCAGCCGTATGACATGGACTCAGATGTCATTATGGCTTACGCCGCTGATTTGAATCCCCAACTAGGGAAATCATCATGTCCATTAGTATTTTATGCAATAGTGAAAATGCATCATCCCGAACGGGTTCCTCGCCAATTTAGGATGAGACAAAATATTCCAAAAGCGATGGATACTCGGGACATGAGCCTACATCAGATCTCTCTAGAAAATTATACGGGCACAGATTGGCACTTGCAGCACATACAATACATTACTAGATGACAAAGATGATATGACACGATTGTACAAAGGCTATCCATTTCCGATAGAAGAGAAACAAAAATAGGTTATTGGGAATGGTACTACAACATAACACGGAATTTCGTGTCGCCATCTACTGATAGACGTGTGAAAAGCGGGTACCAACTTGGAGACGCACCTATGTTGCAAGTTGTGGTACGTTGTTATATAATATCACATACTTTATTTTAAATATTTTTTTTCCAACACAACATTCATTATTTTTCTACAATTTTCAGGCAAAAGAGGTGAATGCCCTTGAAGCTTTGTGTCAATCTAGACCACAAAATATTAAAGGGTATATAGTCAATTGGTGAATAAATTCGAACATGGGTTATCAAGGAAGCCATAATCCATCAGCCACAACAAATTACTTCACCATCTGATGATGCTCCCACAACATCCCATAGGTAAAGAAGAAGTTCTAGCCGAATGTCTATTGGTTCAGTTGAATGTCATGATGTTGGGATAGATATAACTGGTCCTTCTCCACTGCTTTCTTTAGAGCACTCTCCTGGCTGGCTGTCTCTTTCTTCAATTGCCTCACCTCCCTCCTCAACTGTTGGCAGCGTCCTGTCACCTCCTTCTTGGCATCCCTTTGTTTGGCGTTCTCGTTCCTTAAGCGCTCCAACCTATCCTCCAACTTACGCCATTGGGCATCATTGAAAGGAGGGGTTCCCTATGACTTGGAAGAAAGTTCTTTATAATTTATTGTATGTTTATTTTGAAAGATTAATTTGTAGATTATTGTGTATATTTTTTTTATTAGTATGCACTCGAATATTATACTAGGCAAAGTCTTAGGGAAAAAGAATATGTATCAAATGTGAAAATATTTCTAATATATATATATATATATATATGAAGAAAAATACTTTAGGAATGTTAAAAAAATGAATAATTATATTTACATCTTTTGATTTATAATCTATTTATACAAATTATCTATATTTTTTAAAAATGTTAACATAATTTAAACAAATTATTCGCATTTTTAAAAAATTATGCATATACGATCAAAAGCATCACATTATTACACAAATTATTATATCTTTTAATTATTAAAAATAATTTTTATAATTATATAACAAAATATAATTAATTTATATAAATAGATCATAGATCAGAACCGTAGATATAATCATCACAAAAAAAATTGCAATTTTCTAAATAAAAAAAATTGAATTCTCTCTCTCTCTCTCCGCCTCTCCCAATATACATATATATATATATATATAATTTACAAATAATTATTGTTCCCCTTTGATAGGCTATTGAGCATCTAATACTAATATCGGCCCTTTGTGGCGTAGTGTGTGGAAATATTTACACTTTCTCGCAGATCAAATCAACTTCTGCTGAATTCATTCAACGATGGCGAAGAGATCTCCCTCCTCCTTCCTCATCTCCCCCCTCTCTCTCTTCCTCCCCAGAGGCGATGCTTTCCTCTACCTGTTCGCGCTTCTCTCCCTCTTCTCTCTCCTCCTCCACCACCTCTCCGCCTCCCCCACCTCCGCCCACCCCCACTTTGAGGGGTTCGATGCTGAAGAAGATGAAGATTTTGCCTTTGGAGACCCAAAAACCGACGATGTTCCGCCTCTTCGCACCCCGCCTCCCCCTATCTCTCTCTCCACTCCCACTTCCGAGTCTCACCACGGTCCTCCGGAGTCCGAAAAATCCCAGATTCAGTCCCCGCCCTCCGATCAGAGCACGAAGCCCCCTTCCACATCGGCTTTTGAGTACTGGGATGAAGATGAATTTGAAGGTATTCCTCAGAACGTAATTTCAACGCCCGAGATTGAGGGGGTTCCTGAATCTGATAGTGCTGGTTCTGAATCTGATCCCAGTCCGAGCTCTGAAAATTTAGATAAAGACCCGAAATCGGATGTGAAATTTCTGAAGAGGCTTGGTTCGTATTCGGTTGAAATTGCGTGCGTTTCGTTCTTGATTGTGTTTACGATTAATTATTTTACGGGGAAAAGAGAGAATGAGAATTTAGCCTTGGCCTGGGCTAGCAAATTTGCTACTAAAGACTCGATTTTTGACAAGAATTTCAGTTTGTTGGGAGTGGGGGACACCGATGACTCCCCACTGTTATTGCAGGAGGGGAAGAATGTGTTTAAATTTTATGCAAGCGGTAGAAGGTTTTGCTCGGGATTGCTGGCCACGATGGAGCTGAAGAGTCGGCATGATTTGATTTCGAGGTTGTATAATATGGTGGTACCCTGCAAGGATGAGATCACATTTGAGGTTTATATGAATGATGATGCAATGGATCAGGTGGTTTTTGCTTTGGCAAGAAAGAAGTTGGCAAAGACGATGCAGAAGGAGCTGAGAGACTTGCAGAGGTTGGCAGGGTTGGTGAATCCTCCGAACGGGAGGAAATGGGTTGCTGATGAGCTGCAGATAGTGGCCGAGTCTAAGGAGGTTGCTGGGGATTTGATCACTGATGCTGTGCTTGAGCAGGTACTGGTTTATGATTTGTGGCTTTCATTCTCTTTTTTACTTTGGTTTATGGAAGTGTATTTATGCTGCTATTATGAGTTATCTTCTCAATATTGTTAAAACTTAGTAGTTTAGCTCACTGGATCTGTGCATTCTGTATGCTAGAGCAATGGGATTTCTGTAAGATTTCAGTTATTAGCTGGTTGAGAAGGAGCAAATGAGGCATCTATACTCGTGCCTTTTTTTTTTTTGGGGGGGGAGGTGTAAGCTTAAGGTCGTAATCTTTAGAAGCTGGGTTAATTCAACTGTTATTTACTCAAACTTCTGACGTGGTTGAGTTTCTTTATGCTTTCAACAATCTGAAGTGGTCTGTTCTGTATAACCAGCCTGTTAAGCTCAAGTGTTTTCATACATCCGAAACTGTCACTCACTGTCCCAAGATATTGTGGATTCATTTTCTACATCCATGTTTTGTTTAATGTAACACTTTATGTAACATTCTTTCCTTTACAATATTCACTTTTGGCAATTGTTTGCTTGATGCGTGCAATCAACATTTCTATCTTCCCCAAAATTTTCTCTATCATTTCTTTGTAAAGTTTTTTCTACATAAGAAAGGAGTCAATGTTATGTCTCCAATAGTTACTTGAAAAGTGCATGTTTGATGGATTAGCTCTTTCCCCTCTGAGCTGTAATAGATGTTTCTTTTGGAATTTGTGAAGGTTTTTGGTGACAAAGCTTTTGATAAATTCGGAAAGGGTTTCATCTCGATGCATTTTTCTGACCAATACTTGGGCTCAAACAAAAAGATGCTGGTGTTTAAGTTTGCTCTCCCTGATGCAAATCACATGGCTGACATGACTCGACTGGTTGCTCTTGTACCTTATTACATTGACCTAATTGGGCGATACAAACTAAGCTCGCATGTAAGTATATATTATATCTACAACATTTAAGCATTTTGGTATAGTTGATGACTCTCTGAACTGTGACTTGTACATCAGGCTCGATCTAAAACAGATGCAGCAAGAACAAAGATTGCCCAAGAGATTTACAGAGAACTACAGAATGCCAGGCAAGAGGCCTTGCAGAAAAAGAAGGCTGAGCAAAGAAAGAAGTTGGAGGAGGCTGAAGCAAAGCTAAGTGCTGAAGCTCTTCGCAAGAAAGAGGCTAAAGATCGTGCCCGTCAAATGAAGAAGGCAATGCCGAAAATGAAGATGACTAGAGCTCATTAGATCCTAAAGTTCCAGTTAGGTATTATATTCTCATATCAGTTGTTGTCATCTTCATTTGGTTTGCCTCTCTTTCCGCATGGAAGATCTTACGTGTACCACCTGTATTAGACATCTTAGACATTGACGACCATCAGTCATCAAACATTACCACTTTGTGGTTTTTGAATGTAGCATTAGTGTCACTATGAAGATACTGGAGGCGTTCTCTTAGCAATTTCTTTGCTGCACTTTGGAACATTTTCAGTTTGCATCACTGATAGAAAGAATAGAACCGATTGAAGTGGTTGTGTTGACTATTTAAAGAGAATCTAGAAACTAGATGTCCAGACTGCAGAAATCTTGTCTGTTTTCTTGTAACGTGTTGTCGAGTCCATCATTCCACTTGAACACTGGATAAATAGCAGATGCAGTAAGTTGATTCTGCAAAATTGTTACTTTTCTTTTGGTTATTGTACAACATGTGAGAATTGCATTGCCTTCTGCAGCGTGCTTTTATTTGATGTCATTATTTTGGTAATACAATCTAGATATACTGTTACATCAATTGTCATAACATTTGGAACCAAAGCAACATGTGATTACAACTGTCAGTGTAATCAATCTTGACTGGAAAGGACACCAAAGGCCTCCCCCCCCTGTCCCTCGGATAGATAGAGGTAAAGCTGAAATTTTGATTTTCACATTGTCAAAGAGTTGAAGGGTCTTTTGCGGCAATGATGTGAACAATGAAAATAGACGGCAAGTGCTTGGTCGAACTGATTAGCTTGTTTAGGACAAGGTTCGAATCTACCACTCTGTAATGATACAACATCAAACAAATTTGTGGACAACTTGCATCCAGTTTTCCAGGATTGTTGTATATGAAGTATAGACAAAAGCGATGGACTACTGGTGTTGGCTATCTGAACTTAAAAGTGCCGGTTTATCAGTCTAAACGTAGTCTTATGTTGATTCAGAATTATCATTGTTAGAAAAAGTGGCCCAAATCCGGAAGCCCACCCACATCAAGCCCATTACCACCTGGAGGCCCCAACCCGGTACCCGACCCGCTCCACTCTGCCCGACCCGGTTTGACTAATATATGTACCCCCTTATCCTCAAACCCTAATCAGTTCTCTCTCTCTCTCCATTCGGTTCCGCCGCTTCCTCCTTCTCTCTCTCTCTAAACCGAGATGTCCGTTCGGTCTTCCTCTCCCGTCCGTTTCCGGCGGTTTCTAAGGGCCAACCTAATGGCTCTTAGGAAACCGCAGAAACTGCCTAACAAACTATATCTCCGGATGATTTCTAGCCTATAAATACGGAGGTTCCATTTCCCCTAAAAGTCTCGGCCGGAAAAAGGAAATCTGTTTTCTACTCTTGTTCTTCGTGATATCTACTCTGAGAGTGTTCTTTGTGAAAGTGAGAGTGTCCGATCTTTGTGTTCGGGTCTTGGTTGGGTGCCGAGTGTTGTGGAGCAACCGTGAGGGCTTGCCGTGTGTGGTTGGGTACGGTATTTGTGACCGTGTCCCTTTAAGATTGGATCTGGCTCTATCTCCTGAGCCACATCCAAACAGTTGATTCGTTGTTCTATTTCTTTCTGTTTCTTTGTTATATTCTGTTCTGTAATATTTGTTATTTTCGGCCTGTAATATTGAGGAGTTTCGTACTCCGTTCATCTGTAATAGTTGATAGGCTATTATTTGAAAGAAATACCACTGGAGGGTTATTCCCTACAGTGGTATCAGAGCCAGCATCTCTGACCCGTGGTGATCCTTGGTGGCGGTAACGTTCGATAAACCCCTCCTCTGGTTCTTATTTCTCGCTCTTTCTTTTACAGTTTTATATTACTATTATACTGTTTACCCTGTTACTATCCCTGTTTACCGCGGCAAAAACCCCCTGATATCCCTCTTGGCCGGACCCCCGAGGTCGTCGGGTATCTAGACGGGACTCAGGCTGGTGAGCCCCGGCTTGTGCTAAATCTGCTGATTACTGTTGACATTTGTTTTCGATACCTGCTATTTCTGATAATTGCTGTTGTTGTTATTAACTGCATCTATCTTGGTAACCTGTGTGATATTCCTGAGGTTATTTTTCTCATACATTCATCGACTACTGATTAGTTTCTTCTGTTGTACACTCTGCTGATTTAGTTTGAAATCTGAGTACCTTATCTGCTGTTATTCGGTAGTTGCTACTGTAAATTGTGTTTTCTGATTATTGCCCCAAAAATCTGCTTCTTTAAAAAAAATTTTCTGTCGTGTTTCTTTCAAAACCGAACGAATTTTTTCCAAAATTGTTTTTCAAAAATGGCTGGTTACAGCCTTCAACCGTTTGACGGAAAAACCGATTTCTCGATTTGGCAACAAAAAATGAAAGGCATACTCATTCAACAAAAAGTTTTCAAAGCTATAGATGGTAGGTATGTTGAAACCATTTCTGAAGAAAAGAAGCAAGAAAACGATGAATTTGCCTATTCTTCTATTATATTAAATCTTTCTGATACTGTTTTACGAAAAGTAGGTAATTAGAATCCTCAAAAGCCTTATGGGACAAATTAGAAGAATTATACACTGAAATCTCATTGCCTAACAAACTATTCTTGCTAGAAAAATTCTTCAGGTATAAACTCGATCTTTCTAAAAACATTGATGAAAACTTAGATGACTTCACTAAACTCATTCAAGATATTAAACTCACTGGTGATAAATATATAGATGAGTATTCCCCCATAGTACTTTTGAATGCCATACCCGAATCCTACTCAGATGTTAAGGCTGCCATTAAGTATGGAAGAGATAGTGTTAATCTAGAAACAGTAGTAAATGGTTTAAAAAGTAAAGAATTAGACCTTAAGGTTAATAAACCCAGTCAGAACCAACATGAGATAAATGCTGTCAGAGGTAGGACTAAGTTTAGGAATTTTAATCCTAGATATAATAGTAGAAGTAGAAGTAGAAATAACTATAGTAGGAGTAAGTCTAGGTCAAGAGAAACCAGCCTTAAAAATGATAAGATAAAAGATAGACGGTGTTATAATTGTGGAATAAAAGGCCATTATATAAAAGACTGCAGAAAACCTAGACGTGAAAACAAAGACAGAAATTATGATGATAAAGACAGAACCAATAATGTGACTATTGAATCAAATGGGGAAGTTTTTACTGTGTATGAAGTGAACTCTGTAAATTCCTTTGACATGAATGAATGGTTGATTGATTCTGGCTGCACATTTCATATGAGTCCATTCAAAGACATTTTTTCTAATCTGAGATATGAGCATGTTGGCTTTGTGTCCATGGCTAATGAGAAAAAATGCGAAATAAAAGGTCTGGGTGACATTTCGTTATGTTTTGAGGAAGGATATAAAATGATTTTGAAAAATATCAGGTATATCCCTGACTTAAGTCATAACTTGATATCATGTGCTGCATTAGAGGAAGAGGGATTAGAAGGTAGATGGGGCAAGGGCATAATGAAAGTGATGAAAGGATCCTTAGTCGTTTTTAAAGCTGAACGAAAATGAAATTTGTATATCTGCACTGCTACTTATGAAAATATTGCTGCATCTGCTCTTGAAAACAATAAAACCAATCTGTGGCATAAAAGGCTTGGTCACATCAGCATGAAGGGACTGGATTTTTTGAGAAAAGATGGAATTTTGAATGACTGTCTTGGAAAATTAGAATTTTGTGATGAATGTATTATGGGAAAGCATCATAGAGTCCATTTTCCTACATCCCCATCCCCAAACCCATCTATGTCTACTTGCATCTTAGATTATGTTCATGCGGATGTGTGGGGTCCTTCTAATGTGCCCACCCATGGTGGTAATCGATATTTTTTGTCAATTATTGATAACTACTCTCGTAAAGTGTTTGTTTTTCTGATAAAACATAAATCTGAAGTTTTCGATAAGTTCGAAAAATGGAAAATCTTTGTTGAAAATCAAACTAGTAAGAAATTAAAATCTCTTAGGACTGATAATGGATTAGAGTTTTGTAATCAACAGTTTTCTGAAATGTGTGACAAATTTGGCATAAAAAGGCATAAGACTAATCCTTATACCCCTCAACAAAATGGGGTAGCTGAACGCATGAATCGTACTTTACTTGAAAAAGTTAGATGCCTGTTAATCAGTTCTGGTTTACCTAAATCTTTTTGGGGTGAAGCTGTCTTAACTGCTGCACACCTCATAAACTTGTCTCCTTCTGTGCCTTTATTTGGTAAAACTCCTGATTTTATGTGGAATGGAAAACTGCCTGATTTATCTGGTTTGCGCGTGTTTGGATGTTCTGCTTTTGTTCATCAAAATAGTGATAAACTTGAACCTAGATCCCTTAAATGTATTTTTATTGGTTATCCTGAAGGAGTAAAAGGCTATAGATTATGGGTTAGGTGTCAACCTGGTTTTAAGGTTCTAATCAGTCGAGATGTTACTTTTAATGAAAATGAAATGCCTTGTTTAGCTAGAACCAAACCCATAGAACAAGAAACCACTTTTAATAAAGTAGACCTAGAGGATAACCAAGAAGGGGAGGGATTAAGTAACAACCAAGAACAAAATATAGAAAATCAGGAAAACACAGGAGTCACAAACCCTCCACAAAATCCCCTCGATAACTACCAACTTGCTAGGGATAGGGATAGAAGACAAACTAGGATACCTTCAAGACTTAGAGATTTTCACACAAGCTTGAACATTGAACTAGGAGAACCATCTAGTGTCGAAGAAGCCTTAAAATCTGACAAATGGCTAAATGCTATGAATGAAGAAATGAAATCTTTAAAAGACAACAAAACTTGGATCCTAGTTCCTAAACCCAAAAACGCTTCCATCGTTGATTGTAAATGGCTGTTCAAGATAAAGCAAGAAAACCCCATAAAATACAAAGCTAGATTAGTTGCTAAGGGCTTCACTCAAAAAGAAGGCATAGACTATAATGAAATTTTTTCACCTGTTGTCAAATACACTACTGTCAGGATTATACTTGCTCTTACTGCCTATCATGATTGGGAATTAAAACAGATGGATGTGAAAACTGCATTCTTGCATGGTGACCTAGATGAAAATATCTACATGTATCAACCTTTTGGCTTTTCTGATACTTCTAAACCTGACCACGTATGTTTACTGAAAAAATCTTTATATGGCTTGAAACAATCACCTCGTCAATGGAATAAAAAGTTTGATGAATTTATGCTGTCTTTAAGTTTCTCTAGGAGTAACTATGATCACTGCCTCTATTTTAAATATGTTGATACTACTCCGATTTTTCTGGTACTATATGTTGATGACATGTTAATTGCAAGTCCTAGCTTACATCTTATCCATTGTCTTCAAAATGATCTATGCAAAACCTTTGAAATGAAAGACCTTGGCAATGCAAAACAGATTCTCGGCATGAGCATTATTAGGGACAGAAAAACTTCTTCTATTCTCTTAAACCAGAAAACGTATCTTTTGTCTATCCTCAAAAAGTTTTCTATGGAAAATTCGAAACCCACTACTGTTCCCTTGGCTGCCCATTTTCAACTTAGTAAAAGCCAATGCCCCCAATCTGAAAATGATATGCAAAAAATGAGTAAGATCCCCTACTCTAATGTGATTGGCTCTATTATGTTCCTAATGGTATGCACTAGACCTGATGTTGCCTATGCCATCAGTTGCTTGAGTAGATATATGTCAAATCCTGGCCCCCCTCATTGGGAAGCATTAAAATGGCTACTTAGATATTTGCGTGGATCTGAAAATGTTGGTATTAAATTTTCAAAACATTCTGCTCATGCACATCTCATTGGTTATGTAGATTCGAATTATGCCAATGATAGGGACAGTCGTAAATCCACTACATCCTACATGTTCACATTTTTCAATTCATGCATTAGTTGGAAATCCCAACTTCAACATATTGTTGCTTTATCTACAACTGAAGCTGAGTACATTGCTACAACAGAGGCTTTTAAAGAAGCACTATGGCTTAGTGGGCTTCTAAATGAAATTGGTTTCTTAAAGAAAAAACCTGTGATCTTCTCTGATAGTCAATCAGCAATTCAGCTATGTAAAAACCCCGTCTTTCATGATAGGACGAAACATATAGATGTTAGGTATCATTTCATTCGTGACATTGTCGGAAAAAATAAGATACAATTAGAAAAGATTAGCTCAGATGAAAATCCTGCAGACATGGGTACAAAGTGCTTGCCTATCGAAAAATTCTGTAAGTGCTTAAAAATACTCTTATTAAATCCTGACTGATACCTCTGTGCTGTTTAGTGTTGTTTATATTGCAGGTACAACCTTGGAGTATTTATTGGCAATGATGAGAAAACCAAATCCATAAACCCCTGACCTATACCATTGGGTATTTGGTCCAAGGTGGGGTATGTTAGAAAAAGTGGCCCAAATCCGGAAGCCCACCCACATCAAGCCCATTACCACCTGGAGGCCCCAACCCGGTACCCGACCCGCTCCACTCTGCCCGACCCGGTTTGACTAATATATGTACCCCCTTATCCTCAAACCCTAATCAGTTCTCTCTCTCTCTCCATTCGGTTCCGCCGCTTCCTCCTTCTCTCTCTCTCTAAACCGAGATGTCCGTTCGGTCTTCCTCTCCCGTCCGTTTCCGGCGGTTTCTAAGGGCCAACCTAATGGCTCTTAGGAAACCGCAGAAACCGCCTAACAAACTATATCTCCGGATGATTTCTAGCCTATAAATACGGAGGTTCCATTTCCCCTAAAAGTCTCGGCCGGAAAAAGGAAATCTGTTTTCTACTCTTGTTCTTCGTGATATCTACTCTGAGAGTGTTCTTTGTGAAAGTGAGAGTGTCCGATCTTTGTGTTCGGGTCTTGGTTGGGTGCCGAGTGTTGTGGAGCAACCGTGGGGGCTTGCCGTGTGTGGTTGGGTGCGGTATTTGTGACCGTGTCCCTTTAAGATTGGATCTGGCTCTATCTCCTGAGCCACATCCAAACAGTTGATTCGTTGTTCTATTTCTTTCTGTTTCTTTGTTATATTCTGTTCTGTAATATTTGTTATTTTCGGCCTGTAATATTGAGGAGTTTCGTACTCCGTTCATCTGTAATAGTTGATAGGCTATTATTTGAAAGAAATACCACTGGAGGGTTATTCCCTACAATCATAGTAGTTACTTAATAGCTGAGTAATGTATTTGATGTTTTCCCCACGGCTCCGTTTGAATGCATGGATTTAAATTTGAACGAAAAATTTGGAAAACAAATGACTCCATATTAAAATATATAAAAACCCATTCTAATGCTGCTGATATAAATATTTGAAACTTTTTGAGATATAAAATTATTGAAACAAGTACATTGGAGTTACTACTATAGATTTGAAACTTTTAGTTCCGAATCAATATAAATATAAAATTAAAGCAGTATTGGATATTTACACAAATCTAGAGAGGCAATTTTACTGGAGCAGCATTGGGAATCAATTTGGTCAGTTTTGACTGCTGGCCGAATTTTGAGTTTGCTTGCTACTTCTCCCTGAGATGTCATATTCAAACACATTACTATTAGTGGAGATTATGCATCAAGTGTTACAACCAGTACTACTTGCAGCCAGATCATCATCAAATAACTTATCCTTCAGATGTTTCCACTTTATCCTGTGTAAGTCCATCAACAATGTTCTTGCATATTATAGTACATTTATTCATGAAACGAGACATCCCTTTTGAAGCCAGAAGGGATCTTCTTTGCTACCTGACATAATGCATGCAAGGTTCTTGACGACAAGGATGATTCTTCCTTGTCACAGATAACATTCTAGTTAACAACATTTTTTTGTCTGTATTTGCTGAAGATACAGAAATCTCCGTCTTAATGACAGTAAAGCGTACCTCCCACAATACGTGGTGAGCACGAGAAAAGCGTGCCTCAGTGTTGACGCTTACCTTTTACCTGATACTCTGGAGAGTAAATCTTGAAATCTTTTCCTGAGGAAAACTGAAAGAGCAGAACCCACAACTGGCCAAGTGGTTAATATTGCAATGTAGGCAAGCAGCCACAAAGATTTTCGATTTTGACGTGAAAGCTGATTTAAGCATCTCTTCACAGGAGCGACTATGTCAGTGATATCTTGTTCTGGTGAACGAGCAACATCTGGGGGCTGAGTAAGTTCGACTTTTGTGTTTTGTTTTTCTTGGACATTTGGCTCGGCATGGAGTGTCTCTTCGCTCTTGTTTTCATCCATATTTTCTTGGTGTTGTACTTCTATTTCAGCTACTTGATTGTTTGCAGCACTGACCATGCCATCTTCCTTAACATGCACATACGGAGCCTGATCGATGGATGGATCTAGAGGACTGGTAGCGGGATCTGGCGTCTGCAATTGACAAATCATATTAGTATATATTTGAACGGAAGAACTTTTTAAATCGAGAGAAGGATTTTTGTGAAAATTTTCAAATGACTTCAGATGGATTTACCCCCACCACAATAACTCAAAAAATAGTTACAGGAATGTGATTTGAGGAAACTGTAACAATAAATGCTCAACATAATTTGAAGGATAGAAGATGCTACACATTAGTCTTATTCTAATCAATAATTTGGTAAATGTCGACTGCATCTTTGTGTTTTTCATGAGGAAAACTTTAGAAGACTTTACAGAATTAATGAGTTTCACAGCTATGCAGGGAATTATTAGCTGGATAGCAATTGATATAATACACAATTTTCCTATCTTGCCAAATGGTTATTCCATATTAGATCTTAGATCTGAGATCTGCATGCAGGGACTCAGTTCCTAGACACTACTTATTTTAGTTTTGTAGTAAACAATACTTGCGAAAATTAAGAAACCAAATATTACTTTTCTAGTTGTTGGCTGCTTGCAGGTTTATGAATGAGCCTATGCAAATAAATCAGGAAGAGGACTTTTCAGGATAAATCTAAGTCAGCAATTGTTTTCTTCACCTGTTTTTTCCGGTGACTCAGAGGGCTAGATTGCAGAATACCAAAAAATTCATCAACAGCCCTTACCCACCTGCAAGAGAAAATTACTGAAAGGAAACTCAAGGAAACTAGAGAAATTGTTGATAAGTCTTTGCAACAGAATTAACATCCCATGCTAATTCACAACATGAAACCATAGAACAAGATTGTATGGTATGAGGAACTGAACAAGTGGATTCCAAGTGTTTTTACATTGAAAATTATCAGCTAAATCATGTTTCAGTGAACTGGCCTACAGGAGATTTTATATGGAAGCCTCACCCGGTATGACCTGATTCTCTTTGGATACCATAGTGCATTAAGTAGTCCTTTGATTTGAGGTTTTACAGTAGCCTTGTACATAAGATGACTTGATCATGGTTAACACAACTAAGGTTCCCTCTATAGTTGTAAGAAGTTATGTTTTAGACATGGTCAGAGCATGCATGGAGATTGGTGAGTTTCAATATAGACCCATTGCGTGATGAAGAATCTCGATTTAGGAAAGAGGTTTCTTATGTTGATAAATGAGAAATACAATGTGTAGAGTGGATACATAGATATTGAAGTCGTAAATGGGGACTGATTGCAATTCTGTGTCCTTGACTTTGATCAGGAGATTGGCTTGATGGAAGGACTATATTTGCATAGAACTCGAAACTTACAGGTTTGCTTAGATTCACCTATTCTTTAGTACCATGAACCAATGCTAAATACCCACAGGCAATGGGAACTCTTGGATTAAGGAGTTAATATATAGTAATTAATTAAATAGGTGCAAATTAGTTGTCAATTAACTTGTATGTGATACAAGCCCAAATTTAACTCAATGGTAAATCTAAAAAGTCACATACAATTTAGTATAGAATTCTTCGAATTAATTAATTGGATTAATTTATAAAGATGTCAATTAATTTAAGGAGTTAAATTAATTTATTCATTAGATGATTTATGAAATCGATCCATAAGAATTGTTTAATTTTGAGCTTATGTGATAGGAATTTACAAATATTAATCAATTTAATTAATTAAGACTTGTTACCAATTAATGATTAATTAGTTGAGCTTGTAAGTTAATTAATCATATTAATTGATTTGGGCTTGTGTTTAATTAGAGAATTAAACATCATAAGTTTAATCAAACATGAATCCAATTAATTGGGAATTAGTTGAATTTGGATTTGGTTTGAAAATTGAACACAAACCCAAAGCCCACAAGACAAGAGATAACAATAATATTCATTATATCTAGACAAAGTTTATCTTTATCTTTAAAAGATGAAGAAGCAAAGTTGAACTTTGTTAAGGGAAAAGCTTGTCTTTGAAAGAGGGGACATCAAGACAAAAGAGTAGGACATGCATTGTACCTAGACAAGTTAATCTATGCTAAGGCAAAAACTTGTCTATAAAAAGGGGATAACAAAACAAGAGATAAGATGATAATTCATTCTATTAATGACAAAACTCTTATCCGTCCCTCTTTTGCTCTCTAGCTTCAGTCCCCTCTCCAACTTAGGATGTCTAGCTTTTCTTCTTTGTTCTTCTAGTTTTCTCTTCAACTTCAAAAGAGAAGAGTTCCTTTATTTTTCTTCATAGATCATTAGTTGATCTACCATAATAACATCTACTAGCTTAAGGTCGAGGTGGATTTCATCATAGGTGCACTATTAGTTTTGTATAAGCCTCGAGATGTTAAAAGTAACAAAAATTAAAATTGAAATTACAAAACAATATTGCGATTAGCGATTAAATCGCCCATATCGTTGGTACTACGACGCGGATCTCATCCATAAAAGGATGTCAATTGAATGGTTAAGAGAAATCAACCTTTGATCCACTCTGATTAATGTAGATGAGATGAACATTATTAGGAATAACTCCTTTCCAAGCAAATGGTGGAACAAGAAGATGGAACTATTTCGTTTATCATTCACAATAGGAACGCTAGTGTATTCCCTCCAAAACGTTAAATGCAGAGGAAATTAAAATTTAAATTACAAAATAATATTGCAAGTAGCGATCAAATTGCCCATTCCCATTGCTACTACCAAGCAAATATCATGTATAAAGATGTCAATTGGATGTTTTGGAAATACCCTTTGGTGCACTCCTGTTGATGTAGATGATGTGAACATTCTCAAAAACGGTTCCCATCCAAGCAAATGGTGGAAAACAGTTACTAGTCCTCTGGCAAGGTTAAACCATTGACGATAGGAACACACAAGTATTGAAGATAGTCCACACCACCTATGATATAATCTCCTACAATCCTTTACTAGTAGAATGATGGTAGATCAATATTTTAATCTATGGAGAAAAACAAGAGAACTCTTCTCTTTATTGGAGCGAAAGAGGAAGAGGAAGAGCTAAACTATCTAGCTTAAGAAATATTGTATTCTAGAGGGGCAGCTGAGAGCTTAGCAAGAGAGGAAGAACAAGAGCTAGACTTTGTAGCTTATGAAAAAATAATGTTATCAAAAACATTGTCTTGCTATCAACCAACCCCCTTTTGCAAACAAGAGACAAGAACAACATTATCTAGATAAAATGAATGTGTTATACTCTATCATCTTGATGTACCCTCTTTATAGGTAATTTTTACTCAACAAAGATCAACCTTGCTTTTTCATCTTCCAAAGATGAAGACAAACTTTGTCTAGATACAATGAATGGTATTCTATCTTGCCTTGTGGGCTTAGACTTGCATTCAATTTCCAATTGGACCAATTCCAAATTCAATTAATTCACAAAAGAACCCAAGCTATCATTAGACCTATGATATTTAATACCTGAATTAAACACAAGACCTAATCAATTAATTACAAGCCCTAACCAATAAATCACAACTAATTGGTTACAAATTTTAATTAATCAAATTAATGAATCATTGTGATCCTATAAAATATAGCCTCCAAATTTAATTCCTTACGGATATATTTTATAAATCATTAAATACTTCTTAAACTAATTCCCATATTCTCCATAAATTAATTCAATTAATTAATTCCAAGAATTCTTTCATGATTTGTGTAGGACCTCATGTTAATTAATCATTCTTGATTAACCCTTTCATTAAAGAGTACACATTGCACATGGGTGGTCACCTAGCAATGTTCCATAACACTAGAGAGTGAATTATTAAGTTACGAGTTTCATGCAAATGCAGTCATTCCATCAAGCCAATCTCCTAACAAACTCTAGAATACGGATCCCATATGTATGTGTCTATCCGCTGTATACTTGTGCTGCTCATTTATAACATAGAAAACTCCTTTCTTATTTGATCAACTAACGTGGCCAAGGGTTTGGAGAACATAATGCAGAGAATTTTTCTTCATCTCATGATAAGCAACAGATCCTATTTTGGAATTCACCAATCTCCAAGCATGCTCCAACTATGTCTAGAATATTATTTTTACAACTACAGAGGGAACCATAGTTGCCTCAACCATGATCAAATTATAGCCGCCCAACGTACAAAGCTACTATGGAACCTTAAGTCAAAAGGAACACTTAATGCACTATCGTAACACAGGAGAATCAGGTCATACCAATCATGCCCTGTAAAGATCGAATAATGTTGCACCCCTACTTCTGAACACTCTACTTATAGTTAAGCATACAATACAAATTCCGGAAGATGTTTATTTTTTAAAAAGGAGAAAGTTAACCATATAAAGAAAGCTCACCATGTATTTATAGCTTATATTTCTTTAACATATGATAGAGATGCTAGGAAAATATAATGCAAGGAAAATGGCTCTGCAAATTACTCATAGTCATTATTTTCAAGAAGTTAACTTCATAAAATCATGGAGCTAGGAAATAGGAATCTAGCAAACAAATATAAATTTTAGGGCTTAGCCACCGAATAAAACTATCAATATATTTATATTGTAACTTACCAGACACTTTTTGCAGTTAAGCCCTCAAAAAAGGGTAAGTGTCCTCCATGTTGTGTAACAGCCAAGACAACATTAGTATTCAACCTGCATATTTGTATGAATTGGCAGCACAACACATGCATTTTTTAAGCATATAAAAGAATAGAAAACAAAGAAACATATATAAGTCAATAGTATGTTTTCATCGCTTCTAGAACAACATTTTTAACAAATTAAATTTAAAACTCTATTATACATATATGTCTATAGTCAAATTTCAGTATCACGAAAACAAATTGAATGCCATCTAATTAGTGGTTACACTGTTTTAAGACTCGTATATTGTCACAAGATTTTCTTGATGCAAGGGCAAACAACTACTTACAGATTCCTCAACCTAAGGCTTCATATAATATTAAAATTTGTCCTTTCAATTGTAAAACTACATGTAGACCTCTTATCAATATTGTTGGCCAAAAAAATAGTTGATATTGTAAGAATTATGTTTTAACAGGTCTGAGAAATAGCCAAAAAAGAGGAAAAACTAACCAATATATTATTATTGCAAGGACAAAAAAATAGTATTCAAATTAAGGAGAAAAAAAGAAAAGAAAACTTTTGTCTCTCCTCTCATCTCCTCCTATATATATGTGTATATATACATTTATGCGACATTTTCTCTCCAACTAACTGTATTTGTATCTCCTATATATATATATATACATATACACACATAAACACCATATGCACCCACATATGTAATCCACCAAAGAAAATATACACAAAAAATCCGAGGACCTCTAATACGCATGCAAACCTAAAATTATTCTTACAACATGACTGGTGTATAGGGATGAGATTGAATGGAATTTCATTATCAAGTTTAATCCTAATCATGAGTGGTATAATTAATCATTAGGAATCATCATTCCTTAGGGAATCCGTATTTCTAAGAGTATGGATTAGCCACTATACTTATCACTCATGTGTTTGACTATTCCCAAGTGGGTTGACAATAAACTATTTTTTGTTTTTTTGCAGGGTTAATTATATTCTGCCATTTGAGTTGTGATCGTTTTTACACTTTGGCATCTAAATATTTTTTCGTGTCGACTTACCATCTCAATTTTATGAAATTTTGCACTTTTCCATTTATAACTATTTTTCAACTGAGTTTTTTTTCGAACATAGCATGCAGTGCACATGTGATATTTAAGAGTTATATTGATGTGACATTTTTTACATATGCACACATCATATGATGCTTTTTTGACAAAAAAAATCAACAAAAAATTGATCATATATGGCAAAGTGTAAATTTTTCAAAGTTGAGATGGTAAATTAACACAAAAAAAACAAAAAGTTTCGATGGCAAAATGTAAAACGTGTATAGTTTGAATTGCAAAATGTAATTTACCCTTTTTTGAATGCTAAAGTAACATGTACATTTAAAAGCTTTGTACTTACAAACATAATACATCATATTGTACTAAATATAGAAAAGATATATATTTATGCAAGCATATATAATATAAATATATTAAAAATGTTATACATTTATGTATTTATTTTTTAACTTGTACAATATTTTTATTTTCTTTGTAAAGTCATTCACATCCATGTTCGGATGGGGGTGTGTAGGCTAGTGAGTGGACTGAAGAGGAGGGAAAATACAAAATCTAAAAAAAGCAAAAAGATAAAGGGAGAGACAGATTCTTATTTAGTTTCTCTCTTGTAATTTTTTATTTGATAATTAAATATTTAAAAATGATAAAATTCATTTTTCCTTTCAGGTTAATAAGAATTTAGTTAAAACTAAGAGTTAATTCACGAAATAAATTACGATAAAATTGTGTTTTATATGATAAATTATATGATCACGGGATTTACTTCTTCCAATTCAAAACGAAGGCGGCTATGGAAGAGGTTATCGAAGGTGGGTCATGGTAGTTCCAAGGACAACCGATAGTTCTACAACGATGGGAACTGGGCATGGCACTTCGTAAACATACCCATACTCAAGTTCCAGTGTGGATTAAGCTCCGACACTTACCGGTGGAATTGTGGACCATAGAGGGCTTGAGTACGGTCGCCAATGGTGTTGGGAAACCCCTCTATCCGGATAGCATCACCATGGCATGCACGAGACTGGACTTCGCTCGTGTTGTGTCATGCTTAACGTCTTCTCTAAGTTGCCTAAACATCTCATTATTTGGCACCAGATGAGGAGGGGGTGAGACCCCGCATAAAATCGATATGGAGTATGAATGGTTACCATCAAAGTGTACCCACTACGCTACTTTGGGTCATTCTAAGACGTCTTGCCCTATAGCTAAACCACCTCCAACGAAGCCGGTGCATGTCTATGTTCCAAAGCTGCGGGCCGAGCCGCCTCTGCTGCTCCACCTGAACCACCAGTGCGACCGAGGGAGGCGGAGCGGGAGCCTCCGAAGCCAGATAGCCAAGGTACTGAGGTAGTCTTTCATAATGCGTTTGATGCTCTTCTGTTTGACGGTACTATTGCAAAACATTCCTCGAATGGTCCTAATCAACTCAGCCCCACACCCGCTTGATGATGATTAATGCAGCAGTGTGGAATGTGCGGGGCCTAAACCGCCGAGACCATCAGGTATCTGTTAGTGACCTTGTTACTGATTAACATTTGGCTTTTGTGGGTTTATTGGAAACTAGGGTGACTACTCCGAATACTCGCATTCAAACGCAACTGCTTTCTCGTTGGAAATGGTTTGTTGATTATACGGGTTCGGGAACTCGTATCTGGATGGCTTGGGATGATGATTGGGCTAATTGTGAGGTACTAGATGTTGGGCCTCAACATATACACTGTCGTATTCTTATCCGTTTGCTGAATATACATATGCTATTTAACATTGTTTGTGGTGCAAATAACCTGGGCGTGCGTCGAGAGTTGTGGCGGGGTATCGTGTGGCGGGATATCGGTCGCCTAGCCCAAGGAATTGATGAGTTTCCCTGGCTGGTTAGTGGCGACTTAACACTGTCCTCGAGTGAAGTGTGTGGCAACTCAGGTGATATAAGGTTAGCCATGGCAGATTTCCTCGAGTGCCTTCACGACACGGGTCTTCTCAATCTTCCTATGCAGGGGGAGAGATTCACATGGCACAACTGTAGCAATGACAGTCGCAGTTTCTGAAAGAGACTAGATCGGTTTCTAGTCAATGATCGGTGGTTGGTGCAGTGGCTATCTGTGCACTATGAATGTCTTACACCATGTACATCTGACCATTCTCCATTGGTTATACGTGGTACTCCTGCTCAATCTACTGTAAGTATGTTCCGGTTTGATAATTTTCTAGCTCATCTTCAGAATTCACTCCTTATGTGCAAATGTGTGGCAGCACAACATTGTGGGAAGTGCTATGTATGCGGTAACCTGAAAATTGAGGGCCCTTAAACCTATCTTTCGGAAGCAACGAAGGAACAAGGGGGATCTGGCGGCTAACGTCCATATGGCAAAAGCTTTTCTCCATATAGCCTAATCTCTCCTGCAGTTAGACTGTCATAATTTACTGCTACTTCAATTGGAGCATTGCTGCAAGTTGATTCTACTGTTGGCTACTCGGCTTGAACAACATATGCTACAGCAACGTGCAAAAATGGCTTGGTTGAAAAGTGGTGATTACAAAGATTTTAGTACAGCATCTGCGTGTCGTCCTGGATGATTTAATCAGTCCCTCGCAGAACGCGTTTGTGCCAAGCAGGTCGATCAGCGACAAGAAGCTAGCCCAGGAGCTTTTATCTGGTTATAAGCAACAGCGCGTTCCACCAAGATGTGCACTAAAAGTGGACTCATGAAAGGCACACGATACAGTAGAATGAGACTTCTTACTGGTTGTGTTGTATCTATTTAGATTTTCGGGGACCTTTATCAGTTGGATAGAGGAGTGTGTCACCACGCCTGCTTATTCAGTCTGTCTTAATGGCACTGCACACGGCTACTTCAAGGGGGCACGAGGGTTGCGCCAAGGGGACTATATGTCCCTTATTTATTTGTCCTTGTTATGGAGGTGCTACGGATGATTCTACAACAACTTATCGATTAGGATGGCGGATTCTCATTTCATTAGAAGTGTGAAGCGATTGGCCTATTCCAACTTGGCTTTGTTAATGACCTTATTCTCTTTTGTAGAGCCGATGAATCGTCTATTGGTGTTGTTTAAAAAGGGTCTGGACACGTTTGCAACACTTTTCTAGGTTATGTGTCAATCCACAAAAGAGCCACATTATTATCTCTAATGCAGCACACAGACTCCGTGACAGGTTACTCACCCTCCTATCATTCCAAGAGGGAGAGCTACCTCTTTGTTACCTCGGCCTTCCCCTTATTTCCTCTTGTATCACAATCAAGGACTGCATTCCACTCTTGGAAAAAATTGATAATGAATTCGAGGATGGGAAGGAATTTGGTTAACATTTGCCGGTAGGCTGCAATTTATCAAATCCGTACTGATTTCATTTCACACTTATTGGACAGCGCCATTTATCTTACCAAAAACGGTGATTCGTGAGATTGAGAAACGCTTACGTACCTTTCTTTGGAAGGATACCACAGGCACGGGCTATCCAAAAGTTTTTTAGACACTTATTTGTAGGCTAATGGGGGAGGGGGGCCTCGGTCTTAGGGATATCTTAGCCCTAAATCGAGCTCTAAGCATTTATGGAAGATTATTGTGCGACAACAGGACTCCATCTAAGTTGATTGGTTATTCCATACTCGACTTGGAGCTGACATTATCTAGATAGTAAGTGACAGAAGGGGCCGTGGGGGTGGCGGCAAATTCTTGCTCTCCAACTATGGCTATTACCTTATATCGACTTTTGGGTTGATAATGAGAATTTATTTTCCCTTTGGCAGGACCCTTGGCTCATTGATCCTACTGGCCCGACCGTTACGAACATCCCCGGCTACACTCCTACACTCGATCATTGCTGATGGGGAATGGAGCTGGCCGCCACTCACTAATGAATTTGTGGCGATCATTCACCTTCTGCCTATCATCCATGATGGGGAAGATCGATATTATTTAGTGCTTGAATGGTTGTTCTTTTACAACGGCGGCAGCGTACCACCTCTTTTGTACTCAATGACCCAAGGTAGGCTGGACTTCACTATTCTTAGGTCCTTTCAAAATTCCCCGCAACCAATTTATCTTATGGCTTGCCATTTTGGGGAAGTTATTTACTCTTGACAAACCATGGCTACACCACACCGGTGGGCCATGTGTTCTTTGCCAAGACGGAATCTCTGAGACACATGAGCATTTTTCTTTTAGTGTCATTATGTCCGTCAGTGCATTGCAGATATTTGGAAGACTGTACGGGTCCAATGGCCTATTCGATTGTGGAATATTGCCGTAAAGTTGATGTCGCTTAAATGGAGGGGGGAAACACGTCATCAACTCCTCATACCGCGCACTGTTGGCGTCGTTAGTGTATCACTTATGGCAAGAACGGAATCAACGAATCTTTCATCATACTAGCCGTACATATGACACACTTGCTAGGACTGTAGTTGAGGATATTAGACATGTCATACTTAGTCATACCCTCCCCTCAGTAGTTAGTACACGTGCCCTTTACATACTTTAGCAATGAGCAAATTTCGTAAATTTGATATGGTAAGTTGACACAAAAAGAAGTTTCAGTAGCAAAGTGTAAAAACATGAATAGTTCGGATGGCAAATATAATTTACCTTAATTTTTTGGTTTGCGTAAAGCTTATACCATACCCTAAAATACCAATGAGTAGAATTTTAATATGCAAAAATGCATTTTTGTTCGTTAACTTAAAATTAATGAATTTTAAACTTTTTCTAATTATAAATACGATTATTTATACACTCAAATTTAAAATAATTATTTTGTACTTAATAAATTTATAAACACTGTAGTTGGTAAACTTTTCAAATTGATTGATATATTTAACAATAGAGGGCATTAATGTTAATGTATCTTATTATTAATAGTCTAGGGTATTTTTATAAATTTAAAGAATTATCCAAAGATAGGGGGTAAATGAAGGCTTATTTCATTTACGAGGTAATTGATGAGGGTAACGTACTTCAAGGATGCAAAATATATTTAACCCTTTTCTTAATTTACTTATAATGTTCAGTCAAATTCTTAAAAAAAAAAGTTATTGACAAAAATATTTAAATACTAAATGATAAAGATACTTAAATACTTAATTAATCAAAAAATGATTATTGATTAAGTGTTTGAATACCTAAAAACTATTGACAATTCTATTAGTTAAGATTAATTAGTATCTTCTTATTTATTTTTGTTGAATAATGTTGGTAAAAGCTAATTACACTGTAAGAAAATATTTTCAGTATAGGACTTATTAGCATCATAGGGTCTGAATGTAAGTTTTCAAAAGCAAACTTTTGTTTTTTTGTCCTCTGTAATTTATCTCTTTCATATTGAATAGTAATTTTTCATCATATTATCTATTCTCACCATTAAGAGAAATACAAACACTCAAGGTTAATTTAAGTTAATAGCCAGAGAACATACCTGCACTCATCCCAAGGGATGGCTTCACTTGTACACACTGGATCATCTAAAGAACTAATGCAAAGAAGGGGTGTGGTTACACTTCCTACAAAATTAGAACTGCTAGAACGCCTGTAATATGTATCCACAGTCTGGCAAAAGGGACATGATTCAGCTATCAAGCATTTGCCAAACGAAAAAAGATGACAATCGTTATTACCTCATAATTGCCAAGAACTCGAGTTGCACAATCATCAAAGTCGCGAACTGAACGTGACTGGAAATTTGAATAAATGTTATGTTCCAACAGAATCAATGTAAAAGAAATAATGCATTTCAATGCATATTTCAGCAGCTTTGTCAGTTAACTTCTTGTTGAAATGTCAACATTGTCAAGCCAAAAAAAGCTTGATTCAGGTTTCGCCTTTGGAAGACATTATGCCTTCTTTATGTCATTGCCATTTTGGTTGTTATGTCAGTTTATATTGTAACTACTTGCTCTTTTACTAGTATCACGGATTTAAATTGTAAAGTTGAGGGTTGAAGGTCCAAGGTAAGCCCGGGTTGCTGTTATGAGAAGACAAATTAGATATTAACCAGCTACAGTTGAGAAGGCAATTAACTTCATTCATTTCATATATTCTCTGAACTGGAGTAACATTCCAGATGCAAGAGAGATGCCGTGGTGTTATTTCAGTCTATTGTCTTCACTAAAGGGTAAGATAAACTTATGCTGCTTCTGCATCCCTCAGCCTCTATGCTATTCTGCCTAGTGAATCTAATGAACATGTGCTGCTATCCAGGGATTCGAGAAATCCACTACAGATTTTCAACTCGATCAATCGATCTATTGTCTTAAGTCTTTATTAACGTTAAGGGAATATTTGTATCGAAAATGGCACATGGAGTTCAAAAATTGGAAGTCCACTATAAAAATTCTTAGCACTCATGTTTTAAACTGCTGTTTTGCACAAACAAGAATATATATAGTAGTTTCAAGAGATTTGTAAAACATAAAATACCTTTTTAACACCTTCCCAGTTTGATAGACGAGAAAGGACATCCTCATGCCTACAAAATTCCATGTTCAATCAAACAGCCTGCTAGTTTGAGGAAATCTAGGTGAACATTGAAATGTTGAAGTACGGACTTATATATGAAAACACTTTGATGACAAAAGTGACATGTAATAAGAAAACAGAACAACAAGGTAACGAAGACATACAAATGGGCATAATCTTTCAAGCCGATGGTCAGAGCTTTATTGTAAAACCTTTGGGCAAGTTTACGGTTTATAAATCTGTCACAAATCTGGAAAGATAAAAGAGAATCCAAGTTAGGGTAGCTCAACCGCATAGAGCACAAAGCAACCGGAAAAGCAATTACTTAGGAGGACCCGACCTTTCCTACTCATATATAGTATTAGTATACATACCACATAAATAAAACATTCAGCTAGCAAAAGTTCAGTACGGATTACATTAATAACTTCTAAACAAAGACAAAAAAAGTAAAGGAATGGAAGATAGAAACATATAACGAAATCAAACAAATAGAATGAGACAAAAATGCAATTGTTTGATTATAGAGAGAGAAAATTTCAAAGAGAAGGAGTAACCGAGAAAACTTGTTAATATATCCGTGCTGACTAGAATTCAATTTAACATATCCAAGAAAACAAAATATTCATAGAACAAACCAAAAGGTCCCAAGGAGAACAGATTGCTGCAGCTCCAACTATAGGGGCATTTATCCCATCCTCTGCAAGATATTTAACCTGAAATTTAATCAAAAAGGAAAAGTATGAGCATGAATTAAGTGAGACCTCATTGAACAATTTCAAGCATACTCAAAAATCTGTTGAACAAAGTTTCAAGAGAAGTTCATTTCAGGCATCCGCACACAATCCAAGATCACCATGTAAATATTTTTCACTTTCTTAAGTGAAGCATTCACATCCACACTTGTCTTTTAACAGATTTCTTATACGATCCTAAAAATAAGTGTACAAGAAAGCAAAATATTCAAAAAAGAATGATAATACTTTCGAGATTGAGGCTTATGCATCTATAAATTTATCAATAGAAATATGAGAACGTTAGTTACAAGTAAAACTAATCAAGTCAAATTTATTCAGGTTGCCAATAAGCAACAGCGGGAGCAATAATTACAAATAACACAAACGAAGTTACATTCATTCAAGTCTCCACCAAGTGACACAGAGGAAGCTGGATCTTTGTCAAACCAAACCTTGAACAATTTCATTAGCAATGTTGCAACAATAACCATAAACCCGCACATTATATGGGGACCTAAAGAAAAGAATAATCTACACAAAAACCTCTCCAGAAAATACACATTATAGCTTTATAGGTACCAGAAAGAAGTGGTCAAAAAGACACTGAAAAAATGTGAAATCCTGAATATCACAAAACAAAATCAACAATATGAAATAATAACTAAAAGTAAAATTACAACATTATAAGTACATTCTTGCGAAAAAGTTAACACATAGGTCAGAAATCCTTGTACCAGAATATTAGCACCAATGCTAGTGCCAACAAGAAATAAAGGAGCTTCCGGGAACTGGCAGTGAAGATGGTCAATCACTTTCCGGACATCCTCCGTCCATCCAGCATTATAGAAGCAATCGGACTAATAACATGATTAATGCACAATAAAGTTAAGAGTGATGCCACAATTATCCCAATCAAGTCCAGTACATGAATAATAGTTTTCAATTTGGAAGGTACAATTGCAATTGATTTTAACTGCTCACTACCTCCAATAGAACTTCACATCTCCCTATTCAAAACTAAAGCTATCAGAATTACAAATGCATCAATTTCAAGAATTATACTCACTGTAATTGATACACCCCCAAGTCCGCGATGATTGCTCACAACAACATTCCAGCCATGTTTAGCCATGCTGAAAGCCAGATGTTTGACATACTGCATAAAAATACCATGGATCAGGATGAAAGAAAGCAAATGGGCTAACTCAACAAGCGTAGGAAATAAGAGAATGCTAATTTTTCTCTTACAACAGATTATGGAAATAATCAAACTTCAACGCGGAAGTATGTGCAAATAATGCTAAATTGGAAATATTGCTTAGTAAATTTCAGTAGAGCTAAAATGTACTTCCACATAAGAGACGCTGCAGAAAGGTGATATTGGCCAAACTAAAGGTATGGATTGGAAAAAGGGCAATAGTCCACTGGCTACTATATTTGGAATTACAAAACTCCAAGTACCTACTGTATCTCCTAATATAAAATTACACATGTAAAGACAGTGAAAATAAGTAAAAAAGATCAATGTTTTCCTGTTGGACGTGAAGTGAACATGTCAAAGTCTAAGTCTTTCATCAGTGATTGTATAGATCATAAAACTCCAAAGAGGAAAACAACTGTATTGCATGCTACCTTGGCATAATATCTTGACTTTGAATAGATACATTGACGAAAAAGATGGTATTGGTCAAAAGAAAGACATAAGGAGTGGGGAAATAGTGCAATATGCCAATGTGAACCATGTTAGAGATATGAAAATAATAGTCCCCCATATCTTCTAACAAGCAACAATATGTGTTTGTTATTAATGGCCATTGTAAAGACTAAAGATAATTAAAAAATCACAATTATTAATGGCCATCAAACTATACATCTGTTAAGGAACGCATCATCACAATAATAGTCCATTACTTATTTGTTTATGCAGTAACTAATAAAATGTTAGTACTAGTACTTCGCCATAATTTTTGGACACAACAAAATAATCCTCAAAGGATGTATAGTTTTCTTAGAAGAAATGTGGTCAAGCATAAACCTTAAAAATCAAACCACCACATAAAACAGCAAAGATTTATGCTGGTCAATTTCATGGTTAACATTATAATTGTTCTGCGCTTACAGCATTAATGCTGTTCAAATCCTGGCGCATTTGAGCAGCACTTATCATTAACTACAATCAAAACTTATCTGAACAACTATGCTCTGGTTTCACTTGTACATAAAGTAATGTGTGTAGTTATCCAAGGTAGGTTTAAGAAGAAAATATGAGACAAAAAAATATGCATGTGACTAGATGACTGCTGAAGTCCTACAATCTCCTCTCTCATGGGAGATAGGCAGTGACCAGACGACAAAGAAGAAATTCAAAAGAAACCCACAATTCAAAATACATCTACTCCTAACTTACAAGGATGAGGAATTGTCTGCCTCATGCATTAAACCATGAATGATATGAGCAGCCTTTTATGGAGCAGGCACGTTTGTATTGACCGAGTAAGAGAATGGAAAAAGGATGGTCAAATGATCCAGATGACTTACAGCAGAATTTGAATCACTTGTTAAGCCAGGAATGATGATCAGAATGGGCTTCTTATCATCTTGCTCCACCACATCATTCACTTGATAGGCCAGATTCTTAACTAAAAGGAAAAAGGCCAATATCTGTTAAAAACTATCAGAACTGGAATCAGCCAATCCAAGAAACTGAAAACCTTTAATTAACGGGAAAAGTATGTAATCCATCCAGAGTCATAAAAAATGCATCAACTATTTGTTAAATTAAGGACAGTTTCAGGTCCAGATTTTAATATGGTTACTCATAAAGAGTGTGTAAGAAAAATATATACCAGTTAAAAGCAAGTGAGCCAGTTACAGATGATGATTAAGTTACAATTAGTGTAAAGAGAGTACATTGAACCATTACTCACCAATATAGGGCAACTGTTAAGACTATATACAGACATCAATTAGTTTGGAAACATTTTTGAACTGTCAAATAACCACTTAAATTACTTGTCCTTTCCTCAAATTACATAACTAATGATTATAAACAAAGGTCCATGCCTTACATAGGCCACTAGGGTAAACATAGTCTAATATCCTTCCCAATTTTTAATATCAAATGTGTGAGGATCATGAAACTCCGAGGTGTCAGAAACATATATCCCCTATTACATGTCTTAGGATAGATGATATCACTCTAGATAGAATATGGCCATTAAATTAGATTACCAACATTCTTTTCAGCATATAATATTTTTTTCCTACATAGTTCATAGGTCATGAGATTCACAAGAGAGGCAAAAGCTTGTTACCTTGTACATTCTTCACCCAATCTAATGCTAGTGTTCCACCATCAGAGGTAATAAAAATCTGTCTGCATACTTCATTGAATTAGTACTAGTTTCTGCAACATCAACAAGAGACCATAGCAAATTGCCTGATCCAACACACCAAATTTCGACAAGTCCATATATATACTCAAAAGTACCAACTCACTTTCTAAAATCCATTTCAGAATTCAAGAAACTGAAAAGCAAGAAATCAAACTTCACCTTCTATAACTGAGAACAGGCGAATTCCCCAAAAAATGCAAAAATACAGTCTGAAGATGCGGACTACATAACCATGGAGTTGATAAATACCTATTGCCGACAGCACAGGAAGCAAGAAAGACATAAGCAAAAACACGAGAAACCCACCAAACAAAACATGCAGCTACGCTGAACTAAATAGACAACTTTCGATTCGTCAATCCAGGTTTCGACGAGTCCCATACCTGCCATGAAGAATTCTACACTTTGAGACAACATCGCGGTAGAGTTGAGAGGAAGGATGGAAAGTCAAAACCACTTTCTGTCCCCTCAATCCGGTGAATAAATCTTGCAGGATATGAATTTCAAGAAAATTATACAGAAACACAACAACAATCAACGATAATCCCAATAAATAGTGAGAAACCGGTATCAATAACACCGCCCTCAGCAACACCTCATACGGCGATTCAGCCGCCGCTGGCTCTAATGGGTTCAAGCAATCCATCGATCAATCGTGTGAAAATTATAGAAAAACGAAGCAAAGAAACTGTATGTGTGTGTAGTGTGTGCAGTATGACTGAAATTTGTTTTGTCTGATATGATATAATATGAACATTATAACTTAGAATGCTCTCCGATCATCTGGTACCCAATTAGAATGGATTTCTTGGCCACCAATAACTACCTTACACGTGTAATATAAAACCGAAAATATTACCGTTTACACTAACCTAGTTCTCTCTCTCTTACACACACTCACACACTATATTTATATAATTCGAAAATTTTCAAATGGGGTACAAGTGTAATTTTAATTTTTTTTTGGAAAAAATGTGTAATTTTTCCCAAATATTTATCTATATATGTACTAATATAGAAATATATTTTTCACACTCAAATGATGATTTATAGCATCACCACATCAATTTTTATTTCTTAAATGTGATTATTTATTTATCTATTTTAATTTTAGTTATAATATATTTAATGCGTAAAATATTATTTATTATATACACGTAAGAATGATTTGCCACGACAACTAATTAGTACTATTACAAAACAAACTTTTTGAATACCCAAATTTACCCTTTACTTCACTTCTTCCCTTTAAAAAAAATTGATCAAATTAGTAATATCAATATTTTTTAATAACTCATAATTAATTTTTTTTCTCTTAACTACCCACTACTCCACATTTATCTTTCACATTATTTCTCCATATTTACTAGATTTTATAATTATAATTTATTATTTTACAATTTTTTAATTTTCTTTCATCATCTCACATAAAAAAAAATTATAAACTCGTAAAAATCGTGTGCGATGATAACTAATGTATTAAATGTGAGGGGCTTAGAATAGCTAACTTTAATTGTCAAAAAGTTTTATCAACCAAAATACATTAGGCATATCTATTTTTATGTAAAATGGCCATTTGTTTAATTTTTTTCTTAATAATGTTTTATTTATGTACATTTAAAATAAAAAGAATGAAAAAAATATTAATTGTATAAGTTATTTATTTTATATTTTTTTCTTCTTATACGTAAATAAAAATAATAAAAATTTAAATTATTCACCCATATTGAGTGTGTTGTTGTAGCTAAGTATATCTAATATAGATTCTTTTCTATATGGTTTTAATGTAGGTGTTCAAAAATCACATGATAGCCTAATAGTTATAATTAGCAATTTATTATGAAAATTGAATTAAAACTAATTAAATTCACAAATTTGTGATTTTGGAAGTCATTTTGGCTAATAATTGCACAAAAACGTAATTCATTAATGACATAATAAAATTAAGGGTAAATTACAACAATCTTTCTTGAGGTTTGACATAATTAAGAATATCCCCTCGTTGTTTAAAAAATTACAAATACCTCCTGATATTTGATGGAATTGTATAATCCTTAAATGGATTTATGGAATTGTCAATTTTACCCTATAGTATTTTTTATTTTTTAGAAAAAATAAAAACTTATAAAAAAACTCAAATGGGGTGGATGAAATTTTTTTAAAAATTATCCACTTAGTCCATAAAAAATTACAAAATAAATAAAATTATAATTTTTAGTTCACTTGAATATTTTCGTCAGTTCACCACAAGAAATGGATGTAAACCTAACGGATTGGTCAATCGTTAGACAACCGTTAAAATTAGAGGGTTATTGGTAATTTTTCAAATAATGAGAGAGTATTAATAATTATGCAATACATCATGAGAGGTCATTGTAATTTACCCTAAAATTAAATATGAGCAAATAGTTGATTTTTTAATTAATTAGTTACTTTTATATTTTTATATATTTAAAAAATACTACATATATATAAGTGGGTAATATTATGCCCTTCTATTTTTTTTCTATTATATTTGAGGAGAATTTAAGGGTGTTCACAGTTTGATTAAGGAGTCGAACAGAAATTTCAGTTTGATTTTAGATGGTCAGGTTTTTTTTCTAGGCTTGGTGACTGAACTAAACTGAAAACCAATTTTTTTATATATTTTAGTTTTATTAATTATATTAAAATATATTATTATATATTATATTATATATTATATAATTTACTTTTAACTTTACTCTTTCTCCTCTCTCTCTTCTAACTTGTTCCTCAATCGTCAATTCTTTGTTTATATTATCTAATAACAAGCTTAATCAATAATTTAATATTTTGATAATATTTTTGTAAATAAATACTTAATATAATGCATATGAATTTTATTATTATAATTTCAATTCATTACGATAAAATTGCATTTATAAATAATACATTCATTATATATTTTATTTTTTAAAATTTGATATTTTTGTACATATATTTTTGGACAAAAATTAAAAAAAAAAACTAAAATTATTTATATAATTTTTTTAAATAAATCAATCTCTTCGGTTTAAAAAACCCAAAAAGAATCCGGTTATAACCAAACCAAACCGACTATGTCCAGTTTTGCTTCGGTTCTTGAAAACGATAAACTGAATTGAACAGGCCTAGGAGTATTCCGTTACAATTATGTGATGATATCAGGTAATTATGATAATTATGCCATATTTATTTTGAGTTATTAGTTGGGATATCCCAATTAATCAAATTTAATTTTTTCTATACTTTGTTTAGAATCGGTCTGATATTAGTAATTAAAGTCCGCTACAATAATTTATTATGATTATAATTTTAAAATTATCTATACCACTTAAATCTTATCACGCCAAGTAAATAAGGCCTTAATGTATTAATTATTAATATAAAATTTTATAGTAAAAAGATAATTATTATTAATTCAGATATGCAATTACTATTAAAGTGGCTTGTGTTATTAGATTTATATACAATTTTAAGTCGTACAAGATCTTTAAATGAGATCGATTCCTACAAGATATAACATTTGGAGGGATAAATTACAACAACTTCTAATGAGGTTTGGCATAATTATGAATACTTGCTAATTTCACCAATCACCCTGAGGTATCTGGTGTGCCTAGTGTTTGTTTTAAGGGTAAGTTGATTTTCTCACTGATAGGATGTGAGAGAAAAATAGGAGTGTAGTCTCCTAGCAGTGGTAATCAATGCAAGGGTCATCTTTTCTGTGGGTGTGTATCGTCTTTCTCCATTGAGGACCTCGCTGACATAATAGATCGACATTTGTTGTCCTCCTTCTTTGAGAAACAGCACGGAGCTGATTGCTTGTGGGGTAGTTGATAGGTAGACATAAAGGGTATCCCCTAGTGAAGGTTTCACCAGCAAGGGGAGCCTTGTTAGATATTATTCGAAGCTCTCAAATGCTTGTTGGCAGGAATCATCCCAATTGAAGTCTTTCGGTTTCCGAAGCATTTTGAAGAAAGGCATGTTTTTTTTCTGCTGATTTAGAGATGAATTGGCTTAGTGCTGCTATCCTTTCTATCAACATTTGTACTTCATTGATGTCGGATGGGACCTTCATGTCTAGAATGACTTGATCTTAACAGGGTTGACTTCGATTCCTCTTTGGATGATCATAAATTCCAGGAAACGCCCTCGCTTTACTCCAAATGCACATTTTCCCAAATTGAGTTTCAATCGATGCTTTCTTAAGAAAGTCAATGTCTTCTCTAGGTCTGCCACATGATCTTGTGTTTCTTTGCTCTTTACAATCATGTCATCTACGTAAACTTTCGTGTTCCTTTCAAGCTGTGGTTGGAATATTTTGTCCACCAAGCTTTGATAGGTAGCTTTGGCATTCTTCAAGCTAAACAGCATGGCTATATAGCAAAAGGTCCCAACAGATGTAACGAAGCTGACTCTTTTGCGGTCTTCGAGAGCCAGCATTATCTGACGGTACCCTTGTGACGCGGATCATGCTTAGGAGTCCACATCTGGACATAGATTCCATCAGTTGATCGATTCGAGGAAGGGGATAAAAGTCTTTAGGACAAGCCTTATTGAGATCCCTGAAGTCAATGCACATTCATCATTTTTCTTCGGGCTTGGGTACTAACACCAAGTTGAATAGCCACTCGGGGAATTGTATTTCCTTAATGTGGTTAGCTATCGGCAGTTTGTCTACTTCTGCCTGAATAATCTTATCATTCTCAGGTCCAAAATATATCTTCTTTTGCTTCACCAGCTTTATGCGAGGGTCGACGTTAAGATGGTGTGTTATGACATTGGGATCAATTCCTTCTAGTTGAGAAACAATGCGTGTGAATTTTTCGGAATTTCCTGGTACAATCTTAATATTCATTATTTCTTCCAATGGTTGGACCTTAGCGGGTGCTTCCTCCCCTTTACCATTTTCGTCATTGTTTTTTTGCATTTATCGGGGGTGCTTCCTCATTGTGTTCACTGAAAGGTGTCCACTTGTTATACTGGTTAGAGAGCGCCACCTTATCCTACTTATTGGAAGGTATCTTTATCTCTACTTCTCTTTTGTCCTTTACATACAGCTTCATTTGTGAGATTGGAGGGGATCTCCTTATACTTCTCCTACTCATCCTAATGTAGAAAATTCGATTTTCATGTGATAGGAGGATATCACAGCTTGGAAGGCATTGAAGGTGGGCCTCTATAGAAATTTTAGTAATGTATTTGGCAGCTCAGATCAGGAGAGCGTTGAATTTCGCAACGGGGTTCATTTTGCTCACTCACATTTTGCATTGGCTCATTTAGCGCTTCATTATCATCACCATCGGGATTAATGTCCAATTAACTTGATATTGTTACAGAACTAGACTTCACATTAGCGCGATATGCACTAAACGATGGAAATAGAATTGATGAAATATTGTATCCTAGTGTATATGGTTGATTAATGTCAAGATCAAGGTCAAGATGTACTTGTGAAGAATAATCTTGTGTTTGAGTTGGCATATATGGAGCTGATTGAAACCAATCATCTTGAGGCGATTAAGGCATGTAGTAATCTTGAGGCGGTTGGAGCACGTAATAATCCTCAAGTTTATATATTGTAGAAGGACCAGCTATATCCACCACAACATCATAACGTTAAACTGAACCAATAGACATTCGGCTATAACTTCTTCTTTGCTTGTGGGATGTTGTGGGAGCATCATCGAATGGCGAAGTAATTTGTTGTGGCTGATGGTAATGGCTTTCTTGATAATATGTAACCCATGTTCGAATTTATTCATCAATTGCCCTTTAATATTTAGTGGTCTAGACTAACACAAAACTTCAAGGGCATTCACCTCTTTTGCCTGAAAATTGTAGAAAAATAATAAATATTGTATTGTAAAAAAAAGTATTTAAAATAAAGTATGTGATATTATATAACAACGTACCACAACTTACAACATAGTGCGCCTCCAGGTTAGTACCCGCTTTTCACACGTCTATTTGTAGATGGCGACGCGAATTTTTATGTTATGTTGTAGTACCATTCCCAATAAACCTATTTTTGTTTCACTTGTACATAACGTAATGTGTGTAGTTATCCAAGGTAGGTTTAAGAAGAAAATATGCATGTCACTAGATGACTGCTGAAGTCCCTACAATCTCCTCTCTCATGGGAGATAGGCAGTGACCAGATGACAAACAAGAAATTCAAAAGAAACCAACAATTCAAAGTACATCTACTCCTAACTTACAAGGATGAGGAATTGTCTATCTCATGCATAAACCATGAATGATATGAGCAGACTTTTATGGAGCAGGCATGTTTTGTAGTGACCGAGTAAGAGAATGGAAAAAGGATGGTGAAATGATCCAGATGACTTACAGCAGAATTTGAATCACTTGTTAAGCCAGGAATGATGATCACGATGGGTTTCTTATCATCTTGCTCCAGCACATCATTCACTTGATAGCCCAGATTCTTAACTAGAATGAAAAAGGCCAATATCTGTTAAAAACTATCAGAACTGGAATCAGACAATACAAGGTGTCAGAAACATATATCCCCTATTACATGTCTTAGGATAAATGATATCACTATAGATAGAATATGGCTACTTAAATTAGATTACCAACATTCTTTTCAGCGTATAATATTTTTTTCATACATAGTTCATAGGTCATGAGATTCACAAGAGAGGCAAAAGCTTGTTACCTTGTACATTCTTCACCCAATCTAATGCTAGTGTTCCACCCAATTCCACCCAATCTGTCTGCATACTTCATTCAATTAGTACTACTTTCTGCAACATCAACAAGGGACCACACCAAATTGCCTGATCCAACACACCAAATTGCCTGATCCATATATATACTCAAAAGTACCAACTCACTTTCTAAAATCCATTTCAGAATTCAAGAAGCTGAAAAGCAAGAAATCAAACTTCACCTTCTATAATTGACAACAGGCGAATTCCCCAAAAAATGCAAAAATACAGTCTGAAGATGCGGAATACATACCATGGAGTTGATAAATACCTATTGCCGACAGCACAGGAAGCAAGAAAAACATAAGCAAAAACACGAGAAACCCAAAACATGCAGCAACGCTGAACTAAATAGACGACTTTCGACGAGTCCCATACCTGCCATGAAGAACTCTACACTTTGAGACAACATCGCGGTAGAGTTGAGAGGAAGGATGGAAAGTCAAAACACCTTTCTGTCCCCTCAATCCGGTGAATAAATCTTGCAGGATATGAATTTCAAGAAAATTATGCAGAAACACAATAACAATCAACGATCATCCCAACAAATAGTGAGAAACCGGTATCAATAACATCGCCCTGAGCAACACCTCATACGGCGATTCAGCCGCCGCTGACTCTATTGGATTCAAGCATTCCATCGATCAATCCTGTGAAAATTATAGAAAAACGAAGCAAAGAAAGTATGTGTGTAGTGTGTGCAGTGTGACTGAAATTTGTTTTGTCTGATATGATATAATATGACCGTTATAACTTAGAAGGCTCTCCGATCATCTGGTACCCAATTAGAATGGATTTCTTGGCCACCAATAACTACGTTACACGTGTAATAAAAACTGAAAATATTACCGTTTACACTAACCTAGTTCTCTCCCTCTCTCTCTCTCTCTCTCACACACACACACACACTATATCTATATAAATATTTAGGGTTAGTTACATTCAGATGCTTCTAGAAATATGTATTTTAAAATTACATTTATATCCCTTTCAAAATCATTTTTGTTATGATTTTGTGACGAAAAATGATGATATTAGCATAAATTTTCAATTTTATCCCTCATTTAATTTTTTTATATAATAAATATGTATTTATGAAGAAAAAATATAATGATGGTATCCTCACTATATATATTATTATGAATACTCTTCGTTATTTGAAAAATTACAAATACCCTCATGATATTTGATAAAAAATATATAATTTTTAAATGGATGTAAAATTGTCAGCTTTGCCCTTATTATATTTAAAAAAATAAAAAATTATAAAAATCTGACAAACTAGATAAAAAGAAATTTAAAAATTATCCATAAAACATTTTAAAATAATCTTAAGAAAGAAGTAAAACTATAATTACTAGTCGACATGTGCATTTTAGTCAATTCACCATAAAAAATGAATGTAACCCTAATGAATTGGACTAATTATTAGACGTTTGTTAAAAGTAGGGGTATTTATAATTTTTTAAATAATAAAAAATATTTATAATTATGTCAAATTTCAAGATAACTCATCGTAATTTACCTTTATTTGAATTAAGTTTAAGTTCTAGTTATTCCCTCTTTATAATTTCACTTTAGGATAAATTATAATGGGCTCCCCTTATATTTGCCATAATTGTAAATACTTTCTCATTTTTTGAAAAAAAATTACAAATATCTCCTTACAATTAATAGTTGTCTGACAAATAGTTATATAAGAGTATTCATTACACAGTCGTTAATTTAAAAAATATTTATAATTTTTTAAAAATAAAAAAATTTATAATTATGGCAAATTTTGGGGATCCTATTATAATTCTAGAGGTATTTGGGAGAAGACCGTTAATTTTAAAAATATTTATAATATTTTATAAAACAAGATATATAATTGGGACAAATTTTGGAGATTGTGATTTATCTAAACAAATTATTTAACTTTTTTATAAATAGTAAAATATAAAATATTATAATGTTGAAATAAATTGACATTAAAGAAAAAATTAAGAGGAAGTAGAGTCGGAACAAAGACAAGTTCCCCACAACAGCACAGGTGAGAGAGGAAGAGAATTATTCCACCGCACCAAATATTGATTTCTTGCGACTTTCACAGCCTATCGGCACGGTGATGCGGGCGGCCATGGCGGTGATGTCTCCGCCGTATGCTTACAGTTACAGCCTACACCAAACCCTAGACCCCTCTTGCTCTCCTTCGCCTTCCTCCGCCCCGATGTTCCGCTGCCCTTCTTCTCCCAAGGTCGTGAGTGCGTGTGTTTGATTAACTAATGCTTTTGCAGCAGTTTGGTTTTCTTGTGTGGAGGTGCGGTTTTTGTGATTTTTGGAAATAAGGATTTTTAGTTTGATTTTCGTAGGTTTCGAGCTTCTTTGGCTCTCGAATTTCGCTTTCCAGGGGGCTCAATCAGGTGTGGCGAGCCTCTTCGGATCGTCAGCGGTATGGTTTGGGCTCTGTTTCTCGGCGGCCAGGTGAGCCTTGGGGTCCTTTTCCTCTGTTTTGATTTTTGTGAGACAGCGTTTGGTAGATGATGAAATTGATAAATTTTACATGTTGAGTAATCGACTGTCGAAGTATGCGTGTATCAGTTTAGTTCCTATTCCGATTTTACATTTCAGGAGAAAATGAGGGATGATATTAGTTGGCTTGAATTTATGTTTATGGCCTTATATATGGTAATTTATTACAAACATTTGGTTCTGCAGTGCACTTTATACTATGTTTAGATAGTTTATTTATTCATCTTAGAAGTTTTGTGTTGTAATAATTTCTCTTCAGTTAGAGAAACACTGTCTGTCTCAACAAATATGTTGTTGTACTGAAAAGATAAACCTTCTATGCACATAGTAAAGCTTTCTACTAATGCATGACTTGGTTATGAATCCAATATAAGAATTTTCATCGTTGTCGAGTGCGTGTTGCAGTGATTGTTTATGTTATATCAACAATTATTTTGTTATACTGCCAACACAAACCTTCTATGCAGATAGTAAGCTTTCTACTAATGCACAACTTGGTTTTGGATCCAATATAAGAATTATTATCGCTGTTGAGTTGAATAATGTGTAAAATCTGCACCATCATTTTTGCAGGGATAAAGGCGGTTGCCACACCTGAGTCAGCTCTGGAGTTGCCACTAACAGCGGAAAATGTTGAGAGCGTGTTGGATGAAATTCGACCTTATCTCATAGCAGATGGGGGTAATGTTGCATTACATGAAATTGATGGCAATGTCGTGAAACTGAAATTACAAGGAGCATGTGGCTCCTGTCCTAGTGCTGTAATGACAATGAAAATGGGCATTGAGCGTCGTCTAATGGAAAAGATCCCTGAAGTTGTCGCAGTTGAATCAATACCAGATGAAGAAACAGGCCTTGAGCTAAATGAAGAAAACATAGAGAAGGTAAATATTTCTTTCAACTGGTTTCAATCTTCGTGAAATGGTAGAATTCAAAATTGTACTTTTTTTTGGTTCAAATGACGTATCACTTTTATATTTGTGCCATATCATGTTAACTAATTCTTCACCTCTTTGAAAAGTTATATAATTGTGTTTCTGGCTTAATTCTGTTATCCAAAGATGTAAATCTGCTTTTTGTATTTGAAGACAACTGAATCTAACTTTTTAGCATATTGGGATGGATTAATGACAAAAAACTGGAAAGGAGTAGCGGCAAGTGTGAGTGGAGGGCTGAAGTTGTGGAAAGATGGCTTGATAACTTGTGCTGGGCTGCTGGCATATCAAGATAATTGGAAAAAGAAAAGAATGAAATTATTCTAAAACAAGGAAATTAAATTATAAATATCGGTTAGGGGATCTAATTTGACTCGTTTAATGTTCTAGAAATATGTTTGGAGTGTTAAGTTGATTCTTGCTTTGGTCAAACCTATGCTTTGTTATTAAGCTGTTTCCTTGTATTAGTTGTAGATCTCTTGGAGCCTAAAAGTAGATCTGCAGTGGTAAATAACTTAATAAAGATCAATTTATTGAGTTTTCCCTAGTACTGGAACTGGTATACTGTTTACGCTTCCTTGTTATTTCACTTACAGTCTGATGCCTAGTGGTTCTTGGTGTGATTCCTCGATTTCTTGTTTGTCCTTTGCCTTTCTTCTTTTTATTTCACAAGCTTCTGTGGTGCCCATTCAATTTGTATTCTCCTTGGACAGCTTAATTATTTAAACTGGACATATTTTCTCTTCTGGAAGGTGAATCTGGCATTTCGTTTACACTTTGCATTTGACTTACCATCATAAAACTCCTTTCTCAACCGTGTTTGTGAACAAAGGTTTATACCTAAGAACTTCTAATTTTCAGGTGCTCGAAGAAATTAGACCTTACCTTGTTGGAGCGGCTGGTGGGGATTTAGAGCTAGTAGAAATTGAGGAGCCAATAGTTAAAGTAAGAATAACTGGCCCTGCAGCGGGTGTGATGACTGTCCGAGTTGCTGTCACCCAGAAACTTCGAGAAAAGATTCCAGCCATTGCAGCAGTTCAACTTTTGTCTTAAATATTAACGATCCTTCTACACCAAGTATGTCCTGTTTGCCCGAAAACCTTGTGCAGTGATTGAAATTTAAACCTTTTTACCACATTAATGAGACTGGGTTCTGTAAAATATAGAAGCAGCAATGTGGTGGAGAGGCGCATGCACCATACTCATGTTTGATTTATCTACTTCTATATAACCTGCTGCTATGTACATATATATTGGCCCAGTGGTTGGATAAGAAATTTCTGCTCAGATATCCTATTTCTTCAAGTTTAGAGGTGCATTTTTTTTCACTCTTATTCCCATCTAGTGGAGAACAGATGTCTTAATTGCAGTCTATAAATTGCACCTCTGTACTGAAATACTGCGAAATTTTGGGTTAAGATAGGTTGCATATGCTGGTCAATTTTCAGCGTGACTGGAAGTCTGAACAAAAGCCATGGGGGATACTTTTCTCGAAATCTATTGGATTTAGAGAAGGGTTATGAATAATTTGTCGAAGCAACTTGTACTAAAAATTTAAGCATTGGTGTAGCATTATAAGGGTGATATATTAGAGGTTTGACACAGTCAAATCAACAATAAATTGCGATGCTTTGGGACTTTCTCAGTTGAAGCAGCAATTGGTGCATTTCACCAGGAAACCTCCCAATTCTCAGTTGAAGTAGCAATTGGTGCATTTCAGCAGTAAACCACCCCACCTCCAATAGTAAACGCAATAGGGAAATAGAAACAAATATACAGAGAAAGCAAATACATGACATAATGAAAATAGTAAAAGTTTTCAATAAAATTCAAGCACAGCTTTTGAAGTCTCAATTCCTAACTTTTGAAATAACCTTACCCACATACCAGACTTACACAAGATATTTATGGAACCAGAAGAACTGTTAGCATAAATCCCTAGTAATAATCTGATTAACTAATCCCTAGTAGCAATTGTATCCAGACTTGATAACAAGGTAAAACCTACATCCCACAGAAGAATACATATTATTAAGTAAAAACAACAATCTTATTTAGCTTATACAATTAACACCTTGACAAACATCCTCGACTTTTCTGTTATCTTACAAATGAAACATCCTCGAACGAGAAATGGACACAAATAGCAGGCGCAATTTGTACTGCAACACTAGTCCTCTAAGACATCATGATGATACACTCACCATGTTGCCCCTGGTACTTGGCATCAAAATTTAATGATACAAAAACCAGAAGATTGTACAACAAGAGATGATATTGATCTACTCTACTCAACTAAAACAAATAATGAAATCCGAAAGATACAAGAATAACAAGACTAAGAAAAAACCTCAACTTTTCTAGATTTCAGTTGGCCTCTCCCTTATGTTTGGAAGATTGTGAAAAAACAAGGTACAAGTGGAGATGACTAGAGCCCCAACTTTGAAAGAAGCTGACGCCATCTGGGAGTTTCCTCGTCAAAAATGTAGGTCAGAGGTGAAATCAGAACCCCACTACCACCAATCTGCATCAGATGTCATGTGTGAACTACAGCAAGTAGGAAACATGTCCAAAGGCAAATAAAAGAGAAAGGCTTGAAAGTGCAAAGACAAGATTGTTGCGGGGCCAGATTTTAAGATAAATTTTTCCAGGAAAATGGTTTAAACTTTCATGCAAACATGGACATAAACATTATACCAAACGTTCCAAGCAAGCGAATCTCTTATTCAAAACCATATCTTACAACCCAAACATGCATGAGCATACACAATAGATGTACTAAAGAGTTAATTCTCACCGCTCTCAGCTGCCGAACAGATTTGTAAAGTGCTTTCTTTGGTACACATATAACTATAGCGAAATAATCTGCTGCAACCTTCCCACCACGCTTAGTGAAAACTGGGCTTATGGTTGGTCCCTGCATACAGAATGAAACACGTAAGTAGCTTTTCATATTAATAGAATGGTGCTACCAACAGACAGTTCCTGTTGTGAGGTAGCCACACCTGCAACCCAGATAAAGATGGTTGGCTTAGTATTCGCTCAGCCACTTCCTCTGCACTTTTTCCCCTCATGTTGGCAGTTACCTGGCATGAGAACAGTAAATAACAAGAAAAACTAGGAATAGAAGATTCGCATCAATAAATAAATTATCCGAACCGTGAATTGACCAACAGCCTTTAAGTGTGCTTCCAATCTTTCAAGCATCTCATGAGTTATATCAAGAACACCTTTTCGCTGGATCAGCGACCTTCTGCTAGCAACAAGAACAGCCTGACATGATAAACCTAGGTCAAAGGAGATCGAGCAAGGAGCAACTCCAATTCATGGTCATAACTGTACCTCAATAACAAAACCAAACAATAAACTTGCAGGCTAAGGGATCCTACTAATAATCTGAAACTGTTACCTGACTTTCCAAGATAATGCCACCTTCAATTTCTTTCAGATTATTCTCTCTTAATGTTGTTCCACTACTCACAAGGTCCACAATAGCATCAGCTATCCCCATCTGAGGAAAAGAGAAAGAATGATGCAATCAGCATTTGTCCGATGGATGACACCAAAACAGCAAACATAGGTAAGCATGTTGGCATCCAGACCAGAGGCAAGCATTTTAGGTTGCATGTCAATGAAAGAATTTAAATAAGAAGAATAATATAGGTCAAGGATTTCAAATAACTTCGTATTGCTGGGATTTCAAATCCACAATAACGACTAGGAAACTAGTTCAAAATGGAATTCAAAGATTTGAAATTCATTACAGCATGAAATTATCCAAACAAACTCAACAAATTTTTATTATCGAGTTCAAATTCTTAGCTCAAAGTCCATCAATACACACAAGCTTAGAGAATATCGCAGCAATGTGATAGAGCATTAAAAAATATAAGTAGAACTTCAAATTGAAATCGAGCACACAAAAAGAGCAATTTAAGCAACATAGTTTAGGATAACTCACCCAGATGGAAACAGTACCATCAACTCACAACATAAAGTCAATAAGATTAATTAAAATTCAACGGCACCTCACAATGATATGAAGAAAAATAAGCCTCTATGAGTGTGTCCGGAGGTATCTAAACTTTAACAGCAACTTGTGTGGTCCTAGGGCAAATGAAGTGATGAATACAGTGCAGACATGTTAAATACGATGTCATGAACAACTGCAACATCTTCCTTGAACACTCCACCTTATCTAAAAATTAAAAGTTTCAATTTCCACATTCTTGCTTATGGGTTCACCAGAAATATTCCTTTATTCCAAATTGCCCTTCATTTACTCAAGGCGCTTTATCTGAGCTCAAGTCCCCGAATAAAGAATGTCGGTGCTAAATAATTGTTAGATTTGCAGGCATGCTCAGCAACAGTCACCGTCCCATATAAGCAACAGAAATATAAGACGACCATATTATCTCACATATTTACGCTACCATTATGCTAATGCCACTTCAACTTGTACATCATATATGACAACAATATTAATTTAAAACACAAATGAATAGAGAGTTACACTAGTGGAAATTGCCTGTAAGTGGTAAGTTGAATAAGAAATTAATATGGCTTTTAACTTCCTGATTGAAAATGAAAGTGCGCTTGATTATCTTTGTCTTTTCTTGAATCCTACAACAACTGATTTTTCAGGTATGTATATCATCCGTATGACTTGATACTTGAAGATAAACTCAATTATCTATCACAGCGAGAAGGTTTTCAACTCAAATCAACCTAAAGGAATAAACAAATGACTAGAAACAATAAGTTGTGTGGGGCATAACTTCAAAATAAGCTTTAACGGAAGTTAAAAATTCATATAGAGTTTTCTTTACTCTTAAATATACAGCTCCTAAGTGTGGATTATTTGCAATGCATGTGGTTCTAGAATCAGGAATTCAACTTAAGTATGTCTAGATAAAAATGCAGTAAAGATAGAAATAACAAAAAAATGGGCAGCTGGATATTTGAAACAACCATATCATGTAGCAAAGCATTGGTGTTCTGGAAAAACCAAAATAAACATCTACTAATGGCTAATTATTTCCTCCATCAATAGACCCCTTGAGCAGACAGGAAGGAAATGACAAAGGAAAAAAAGGGAAAAAAGCGGAAAGAAATAGAAAGAGCACCACGAAAAGAAAAAGGACGAGAAATTATGCGATGATGGTAACAGGCTCTCTTGAACATATACAGAGAAAATTTCGATACTTACTGCAGGAGCTGCTTCAAGGGCTCCATCAGCAGTTGAGAAAGTCACATGCTTCAGTCCATTATCTTTCATAAACTTAGGACCCAACTGCAAGTAAAAGTATGTGTCAAATAGAATCTTGTGCGCATGAAGAAATAATCCAAAAGGAGAAAGAAAAACAGGATAAGGAATGGGAATTTCCGTATAGTCATACATAAGTAAAGCCAGTAGCAACTCGTAGAGGTCTCTCAGGTGTCCACTGTGGCATCTGTGCCAGCTCTTGCAAAGAATTTATGTTCTCAAAAATGCCATACTTGGGAATCTAACGAAAATATCATAGTTCAACAACATAATTCAATTTAAAGGGGGAGGTGGGGAGGAGGAAGAATAGTTAGTATTTTGTTGGTTGCAGTTATTAAAAGATTACTTACTGCTAGAGATAAACGGCAATCTCCATAGTCAAGAGCATCATGGACAATAATGAGATCTTCATTCTCCTGCAAAAACAATTTAAACAATGAGAATGTTATGAACAATCCTAAAGCAAATAGAGAAGTGCATCCATAAAAGTTCTCATACATGTTCTGACATAACACCAGAGTGGAGATATTTTCAAGGCCCCTTTTATTTCCAGGAGATTGTACGCTAATCATACAAACATTTCTTATTAGGAAAGACCAGTGGCCCTCATTCTTACCTGTCCATATTCCTTTACAGTGTCCAAACCAACAATTCCAAGGTCCAAATCTCCAGACACTAATTTCCTCACAACATCTTTTGGGCGCTGAAACCAAACTTCTAAATTCGTAATCTGCAATATAAAAGGCAACATTTAGCTATCATACAAATCAAGTAAATTCTTGTTCATAGGATGAACACCTGAGAAATGAAAAACAATTTTCTTGAACAGAAATGTTTACTCTAAAAATTGGGTAAATTATGTAGGATTGCAGAAATTATATACGTTCAGTATATATTCATAAAGGGCAGCTGATATAACATTTCAATTTAATGCTAATTTATAACAATCCAACTTACAACCCAATATCAATGATAAAAAAAAAATGCTAAAAAATAATTAATGTCGTTTATATAAAAATGAGAAGCCCGCAATAGACTTGTCTCAAAATTGGCAATGGCGACGGATTGATAACTTTTCAACGTAGAGCATTTCCTGAGCGATAAAAAATAAACGCACCTGAGGAATTTCTGCGACATACTGGCGCGGATTCACCTGCCTCACCGACAATTGACAATCCTTTACAGCCCCCCACCCCAGAACAACAAAGAAACAAAATCAGAGAATCTAGAGGGGGGGAAATCCTTATCAAGCACCTCACTGCTATAAATCTGCTGCAATACACACACAAGCACATAAAATATCATACAGTGTAAATGTTACCTTAAGAAGATCAAGAGTGTCTGTAGCCATTCGGCCTTTACTGGGCAATCCAAGCCGCACTTCATTTCTCTCAGAAGCCTTCTTATCCACATTTCCAATCACAACCGAAGCCGGCGACGCAACCGAGCAACAAGAAATGGTGAATTTCACGGAACCCGAATTGAAATTGGTTGAATAAGACGAGGTCGAGAAATGCGAAACCGATGGGCCACACTGCAGGAAAATTGTCCGCACCACTGACATCTTTCAGCTTTTCCTCTCTCTTCTGCCTCTTACAGTATCTTGCAGTCAGCGTCCTATGGTGTGTGTGCGTGAGAGAGAGACAGACAGTGAAAGAGAGAGACAGACAGTGAGAGAGAGAGAGACAGAGTGTGTGTGTGTGTGTGTGTGTGTGTAAGCGCCGCCGCAGATGTGCATTTGGGGGTGGGTGAAGGCATACGAGTAGATGCTGAGGAGGATGCTTAGTGGCTAGTATTCCCGTGAATCCGTCATGCTTCTCAATAGCTGCACCCGCCTCACAAACCCGACACGTGGATTCTCAGGGGCATATACAACAAGCAAATTTATATGCTAATTACATCATCCCCTAAAATTTTATATAATTACATATAAATCCTCTATAATTTAAAAAATTATATCAATATGCCCAAAAAATAGATTTATCGATTACTTAAAATTAATCGAATTTATTAATAATAATAAAAAATTAAATAAACGCTCATATTTAACTCGACTAATTTATTACAGGTCAAATAAATATTTTTTAATTAAAATTCGATTATAAGTCAATTGGGTTAGTTTGGATCATCTTTATTTATCCTATTAAAATATTTTCCCTTTTTTATTTTTTATTAAAGTACCAATGCCTATATTTAATAATTAATTTCAAAATAAATCTTATAAGTTTTCTTACTAATAAATAAATACAATTAAAAAAATCTTAAAAATAAAAATAAGCAAATAAAACATAATATAAAAAGACTCAAGGTATTAATATTAATGCATAAAAACTTATTATAAGAATAATTTAGTAATCCTTTACTAATATAGAGGGAAACTGGATTTGTATATATTATAAATAAATAAAAATAAGCAAAATGAAGGGATTATTTGTATGGTTATTTATTTATTAATTTCACGTTATTTATTCATAATTTTACAAAAAAAAATAAAATAAAATTGCATATTTAGAAATAAGGGTTAATAGGTATATGAGTCGTTTTGCACTTTGTCTCCCAATTTTTTCTTTTTTTGGACTCAATTGCTCAACATTTGATTTTAGCAGCACTTTGCACTTTTTTCTCTTTTGAGGAGCAAAGTGCAAAATGCCTCATACGTTGGGGTGTCTACTAATAACCTTAGAAATAAAGCGACTGATATGGTTTATTTATGGATAAATTGTATAAAATCTTTTTGTATTTTAAAATTTTAGCTAAAACCCCCACGTGTTAAAAAGTTAGGCACAAAATCCCATCACTGTGTTTGGTTTCATGTTTTGGCATTTATATAGACAAGATAAAACACATACAATATTTATATATATACGTATTTGTATATAAATATATATATATATATATATATGTATGGGATATGATTTAATAATAAATAGTGATTTTTGTCTCTCAAATCCAACATCAAACCTACACCACTCATTTAAAATATTTTAAATTACCTCAAAATACAAGGCCAAATATATCATCTATCTCCAACACACATTTATGTATCTCTATTTTTCTATCTCTATCTCCAAACCACCGAAACAAAAGCACTCAAAACATAAATCCAAATACTACGCATGTGTGTGTTTTTGAAAATTATACATACTCTTCTTCTGTTAGTTAGGTTTAATTATGTTAAATTTTTTACTGAATTGCCTGTTATACTTTTGTTATAATACCCTTTATCTTTAATAGTAAAAAATCGACGGTCCAGATATAAAACAACTTAAAAATATATTATTTATTTATATATACACACAATTATATATACATATATAATACAATATTGATATATATATGTAGAGGTGCAACGCCACCGCCGACGACAGGGTTGCAGTAGCGACACATCACCACGCTAATCTTGTGCCAGTGTCGCCCATGCAAAAAGGGGCGATTGCTGCCCAAATTAGGGTGGCGTCACCCCCAATCTGGGTGACGGTGGTCGCCCACTTTGCTGGCCCGTCGTCGTCACCCAAATCCAGATAGGCGATGGCGGCGAAGAGTCGGTAAGAGTGAGCGATTTTTTATTTTTTTTAATATTTTAAAAATAAGTAAAAATGATAAGTTTTCTAAATTTTAAAAACAATAAAATTTCATTAAATATTTTTAGTGAATATTTTAATTTAATAACTATTTATATTAAATAATATATTTGAAAATATTAATATAATATTTTTATGTTTAATTAATATATTTTATGAATAAATAATTTATTTAGATATATTTAAGTTAAAGAATAATTAATTTTAGTTAATAATATATAATTATATAATTGATTGATTATATTTAATCAATGAAATATGATTTTTTAATATATTTATTTATTTTTGGTGAATTTTTAATTTAAATTTTTAATCTTTAAAAATTTTATATACTTTTTAGGTATTTTGATATTTAATTAATATATTTTATAAATAAAATAATTTATTAAAATATATTTAGATTAAATAATATTTTGAATTAATCAATAATATTATTATTCATTAAAATATAATTACATGTAAAAAAATGAGGGCGTGGACATTTGCACACATAAAGTAACACTAGAAAAGGTTAAAAACGAAGCCCACTTGCAAAATAGACTAATGTCAACCACTTTCCGTTAGTTTCTAATGGAGAGTGGTATTTTTGCTGTATTTTAAATAACATGGGGGTTTTCGCCTATAAAATTAACACATGGGGGTTTTATGCTATTTCACTAAAATACAAGAGGTGTTATGCAATTTAGCCGTAACTTACTTCATGTTATTGAGATAATAACAACATCGTCCTCTAAGGTTTGACAGAATAACATATAAATCTGTGATGGCTTGAAAAATTATATTTGATACCATTAGTTTTTGTTTCTATTCAATAAATAAATGCACTCGTCTGTCACAAATCACCGAATTTGCTGACATAATATATATATATATATATATATATATGTAATGAACACTCATATTTTTACCGCTTGATTCATTACGAGTCAAATAAATATTTTAAATAAAATCATTAGTTTATATTTTTACACGCGTTGATGTATATAAAAAGGTACATTTCATTTAAAGAAATAATTTATAAGTCAATAGTAAGTTAATTGAGAATAAATATAAGTTTTTATTTATTTATATTATATCAGTAAACTTAGTGATTTTTGACTAACGGATAAATTTATTTATTAGATGAAAATAAGCATAAATGGTATTAAGTAATTTTTCAAACTACAAGGAGTTTATGTTTAATTACACTAAATTTTGAGAAAGAGGAGTGTACTTAATCCTATAATATTATCGCGATATATCATCTTCCTTAAATGTTATAATTTATTTGAAAAAGCCCGTACTTTATTTTCAGAATAATTTTTTTTTAGGGCTAATTACAACAGGCTTCATTATGAGTTATCATAATTATAAATATGCCTCGTTGCTTGAACAATAACAGATACTCCATGAAATTAACGGTCGTCTAACAAATAGCTCTTACAATGGGTTGTCACGAGAAGTATTGTTAGACGATCCCTAATTTCACAGGATATTTGTAATTTTTTGAACAATAAAAAATATTTATGATTATGACAAATTTCATAGGAGCCGTTTGTAATTTATCTTGTGTTTTGGAGCAAATAAACATATTTCTTATTTATTTTTCGTAGCATATTTTATATATATTATATCTACTAAAAATTGTGGAGCATAATTTAAATACATTTCTTGAAATTGAAATTATTCAGAAAAATAGGAAAGCCAAACACAGCCTTCAGAAACTGCACAACTGTGGAAACTAACACGCTGATACCTTGATACTGCTTTCCCGACAGTGAAGGTGGCGTGTGCGTGTGTGTGTGTGTGTTCGTTCGCTTCGCTTGCTTTTTGCTGCGTATCAGCCCCATCAAAACCTCAGTGGGAGACAAGACACAGTTAATTCCGACTACCTAATTCCGATCTGAGAATTTCGCGGCACAAAACCCATTGATTGATGCGCTTTCGCTCTCGCGGAGGGATATTTTCTTCGATCCTTTGTTATCAACGTCGAAAATTTACAGATCTTTCGTACAGAAACCGGAACGTCACAGGAATCGCGTTAATTATACTTCAGTTTCCTCTGTACCCAGTAAAATTTTACTGGGCTGCCACAAGTTGCAGCTGTTGAGCGATTTTGAGGCGAAAACTGGAGGAAACTGGAAAGCCCATTTGCTGGGGGGCAGTGTTTTTTTGTTGTTGTAGTGGTGTAGAATGAGCTTGCGATAGTTTGGATTTCTGGGTTTTGGTATTTTTGTCTTGGGATTGTAAAGATGTCCAATGATGCTAATTCGATTTCGTATAGGGGGATGTCTTCCGACAATATTAAAGGGTTGGTGTTGGCTTTATCCTCCAGTTTCTTTATTGGCGCCAGCTTCATCGTTAAGAAAAAGGGATTAAAGAAAGCCGGTGCTTCTGGCGTCAGGGCTGGTAATTTACACTCTGTACTACCTGATTTTTTTAGTTGCTTTGAAGAGATGAAATTGAGGGAGTGTAGGTGTTTGATGTATTGTCTTTGTGACCGGGAATTGGATTTTGCTTAGGACTGTCTGTTAATTGCAGTACTGACACTCTCTGAGATTGAATTCAATTGTGAATATCTTGATTTTTATGTAGCTATGTCTGCTTGTGTAATGTTACATTTGTGATAGTCTCTTCTGGAACACTTGTTCTAATATGGATGAATCCTCAGCTTTCCATCAAATCCAATACTAGAGGGGATATGTCTTCTGGAAAATTGTATGGTTAATACATCTCAGGGCATTCATTATTGCTCCTCAAGAATTTGATTCCACCCTTCTAACCTTGATGAATACTAGGTGGTGTTTAACTTTCTCAAATGGTTTATTGATTTATCCTTCTGGGCAATTCGTTGCCTGGAATGCACTGATTTAGCAATACAATCATCATGAACCTTAAAATCATCATTCACTTGCTATTCTTCTAATTTCAGGGCATCAATTTTGTTTAACAAGGGGAGTGAAATCATATTTGCTTTGGAAAAGCCATTATCTGTGTAGTTTAAGTCGTAGTCAAGCAGGCCCAACTCCTTTAGTAGCTTGGATTGACTTTTATTTGAAAACTTTGGATCTGAAATATTCTTTATTTGTTCCTTTCTTCACTTTGACAATCTGTTCATTTATGATATTGGGGGTGCATTTAAATTTTTCTGGAAAATGAAGTAGTTTTGTGGATTTCTGATGATGAACTGGTGACTTGAAGCTGAGATTGCAGTACGCAGATCTTCATTTTTATGTAGCTGTAACTGCTAGTTAACTTTTAGTATCCATAAGGCTGTCCAAGAATACTGATTAGTTACAAGATACATATCTGGAATTGATGCCAAGATGAGTCCTGTGGAATACGTCTTCTCTAGAAATAAATGTGGTGAATATGCAATGGACATTTATAAGTAAAAAATATTGTACATTCCGAATAATTAATCCATAATGCTAAACTGTTTGGGTACTTAGAAGAATTACCTCTTTATTGATCTTTTACCTATGATGCTTGTTTGTTGATATTTACAATTTTAGGCACTTAAACATGATAAACAATCAATCAGTCCTTCCAAGCTACTACTCTAATTTGAAGGTGTTAACCGTCCTATTAATGAAAGCTGCAGCATTAGCGAGTATTGTTGATCGACAGAAATGGCTAGTACTTGTAAAATTGCCATGCAATCAAATTTTCTCCCCATCAAGAGATGCCAACAATATGTCCATTCTCTTTAACATAATTTTACATGCATTAGTTTCTTCGATTGTTTGAAGCCAAATTTTGTGGAAAAATAAAAAATAAAAAATGCAACATTTCCTAGTTGCTTGGCAAGAGAAGTCATGCTAAGAGTTTTGTCAAAAAAGTAAGACCGAAAATCAAAGAGATGCATACGGTGCTATAATGGATTTATCATCTTATTGAGATAAATTTGTAATATGCATTACATATTGATAACACAATTTCTGTTACCCTAAATGTCTGCCTTGTTGCTCCAAAATCTCGTTATTGGCTTATCTTTCTCCTGATTTTTCTTGTGGGGTTTCATCTGCTGTATTTGGGATAAATTATGCTTTTGTCGCAATTGGTCAGCTTTTGGTTAGGATATTGAGATCAACCTCTTGTTCTAATATATATTTTTTTTTCTACAGGAGTCGGAGGGTATTCATATCTATACGAGCCACTATGGTGGACAGGCATGATAACAAGTGAGCCATTTATATTTATGTTTCCCTAAAGAAGTAGAATGAGTGTCATGATTAATATCTTTTAACTAAATATGTTGTAAGCCACATGGGCACATTGTAGGTGAGTAAGGAAAAAAACCATTTTGATGGAGCTAATTTACAGATATTTGTTTACTCTTTGTTGTATCTTGGTCTTTCATTCTGTGCATACTGGAAAGGTAATCATTAAGAAAAGCCAGATATGTAAGCATTTGATCTGGGCCCCAAATTACTGCACCGTTGGTCTTTAAACTCTTCATGGATTTGCATATCATGCTGAGGTGTAAACAATTGAAACGACTGGTTGACATTTAAAACTTGTTGGATTTTACTATATCTGATGATAGTATAGTAGATCATTATCTTTGCATTAATATATGTTATTGACCTGATGGAGACTGTTACAAGATTACCACCAAATGACCTGCCTGGTTCTCGTCCATTCTAGCTCTGAACTACAATTTTTTTACTGAGAGAAAGATTCCATGCTATTGGCCTAAGATACTGAGCTTGTACTAACTTCTTTGAGCATGATATGACGCATAATGCTTACTGCATGGTGTAAAGTTCATTGATTTGCTGGAGGACTTCCTGTATAAACTATGAGATAGATTCCCCCAAAAAGTAATAGATGTACTTATATTTCTCATGTTACTATTATGAAGCAAATACTTGAAGTGACTTTGTCCAACATATATCTATTGGCTACCATTTCTAGGCCTCCTCGACCAGAACTGTTCTCAGGGGCATATCTCTAGTTGCTCGGAATCTGCATAATATCCTTTTGCAGGAGGGAGTCAGTATTGACCTCTAATGCATAATAAGGCTTCTTTAATTGATATACTTAGGACGTAGTTTGAAGTTTGAACCTTCCCCATCAATGTTCACAGTTAATTTGTCAACGCCATATTGATTGTAGAGAGTCTTATAGATCAATGGACATTTATTTGCTGTAGTAGGAGGTTGATCGCGAGACCAACTTGATAGAACCTGGAAGATGTACTTTATGTTAAAGGACAGAGATCAGTACTTTCTATATGGTGTTGGTTCTGGATAGGAGTCATGCATATCTGAGTAAAATTATTTAGCACAGTGGTTCTATGAATGAATTGAGTTTTTAGGTGGATCTGAACAGTGTCCTTAAAGAGAATATTAACATTCTATACCAAAGAGTAAGGAGGTCTACCGTCTATGTGGCTGGAATGATGAATTTGAGAACTGCGGATTCTTTTTGGGATGTTCAGTTGTCTTCAGGAAGTTGGGTGCCCAAGAATTTTCTTTGGTCAGCTGATGGTATAGTGCTGCCCAGACTGGAGACAGTATCTATTGTAGAAAAAGGTTATACATGAGCAGTGCTTTGTGCTCATGTGTAAACATGCTGGAGAAAGTGTTAACTGGTTGTATGGCTGCTGGTTTTGGAGCTTCATGACACATATTTTTGGATTCTAGTGTTTTATCCTTGTCTGTCAAAGCTTTTTTGACTGTTGAAGACACATGCAAAGGAGAAGTCGGGTGCAGATGGCAAGAACATTTCATGTGGGCTTGTCTCAAAGAATAGAGTAGTATGTGAAGGTTTGGGTAATACTCTCAGATAGAAAGTTCTTTGTTGTTCTTATCAAATCTTTTTGGTCTTTAGCCCGACACAGTTCTTTTTGGCATGCTTAGGGAAATAAAAAGTATACTTGTCTTCTATAGGCCATAGATTCTTAAATAGTTAAATTTGCTTCTTAAGTGAAATTGCAAACATTTGATAGATTTCAATTAGCAGTTTCTTGACAAAAAAAGTAGAGACATCGGTTTTCGTGTTCTGTGATTGTCAAATCATTGTAATTTTTCTGAATTGATGACATTCTGTCTGTGATAAGGGTGCCATTCAGAGCGTGTACCACCTTATGTTTCTTTTTCCAGCAAAACTAGTATTTTTCAAACTTCCAAATAACGGAAATGAGTTGAAGTATTAGACCTTGAAGTTTTCACATACTCGGCTGGTAACTTCAGTATGGATTGTTTTTCCTGGGGGTCTCATATGTTTGGTTTCTTCTGCAGGACTGCACCTGCTTTCTTTATCTATATAATTGATTTCCAGGGCTGAACATAGTGTGATTTGCCAAATCGGACCTGTCTCTGATGTATGAGTAAACAATATCACAACTACAAGTGATGTGAAAGTTGTGAGGCCCACCAAGTATCTATGTGCATGTTCAGACCCCTCTAAAACAATGTTATGACAGTAACTAAATGGTCTAAATGTATGCCTATTCTGATGGCAAAGAAGTCCTCCCAAACTACGATATGCAATTTATAATGCATTGTCAATGATTTGGTATAATTTATTAGACAAACTTTGTTATATTCCTCATAATGCTCTTATCTGTTTCTTTATTGTCCTCATCATGGTCCTCCATTAACAAGCATCATTTTCAGCCAGTTTTTCTCTGGTTATAATTCAGATTCTTATGTTATTTGGCATTATAAGGTTTCCTGAAACTGATTACTCTATTGGTTTGTCTTCTGTTGCTACAGTGATTGTCGGAGAAATTGCCAATTTTGCGGCTTATGCATTTGCACCAGCCATTCTGGTTACCCCTCTTGGTGCACTCAGCATTATTATCAGGCATGATATTATTCAGTGACCTTAGTTTACTATGGTGCCTTGATTTACTACTCATTCTGGTGCGCACATATTGCAGTGCTGTACTTGCACATGTTATTTTAAGGGAGAGGCTACACATTTTTGGTGTTCTTGGTTGTGCTTTATGTGTGGTGGGCTCAACCACGATCGTCCTACATGCTCCACAAGAACGTGAGATTGAATCTGTCAGAGAAGTCTGGGACCTTGCTACAGAGCCGGGTTTGTGTTTCAATTTTCTGAACTGTCTGATTTATGCAGTTCTATATGTTCTGTGCTGAGCTAAAGATGGCCTTGCATCTTTCCTGCAGCTTTTGTCTTTTATGCAGTTCTGGTGATAGCGACCGTGCTCATTCTAATATTTCGTTATGTTCCTCAATATGGCCAGACGCATATATGGTTCTACATTGGTGTCTGTTCACTAGTTGGTTCATTGTCGGTACGTGTTGCTAATCTTGTTATCTCTCTTCAGTTAACTCCTCTTCCATCTTGTCAAAAAAAGAACACAAAAGAAGATGATTCTTGTGTTGTGTGTAAATGTTATAATTATGGGAAATGCTGGCAGGTCATGAGTGTCAAAGCACTGGGAATTGCACTAAAGCTGACATTGTCAGGAATGAATCAACTAACATATCCCCAGACATGGGTCTTCGCTATGGTTGTCATTGTTTGTGTCCTCACTCAGATGAATTACCTAAATAAGGTAAAGAATGATGTGCTTTGTCAGCAATGTCTCCTTCAGTTTGTTGATTTGCTCTGTAATTGGCTTTCCAACTTTAGGATTATGTTTTCCTGTAAGTAGTCAGCATGGTCCTGCAGCGTTTAGAAGCGGCAGCTGTTTGACTCTTGATAGTGGTCGGTACTGAAGTGTTAGACACCTTACATAATTTGTTTGAAACATCTTATTTTCTGTAGAAACTCTCTCATTTTACATGTAAAAAATTGTCTGTTTAATTGAAAGTCCAAGAGAGTTTTAATCTTGAATTTTTTTTCTTATCCTTTCTCTATTTGTACAGGTGTTCAGAAATTTCCTGAGTGATTGATATTCTTTGCTAGGGCTTCTGTATCATGCTTCAGTATTTCATATATTTTGTGAATCTTGAATGCAGGCCCTAGACACATTCAACACCGCCGTAGTTTCACCCATTTACTATGTCATGTTCACATCCTTGACTATTGTTGCCAGTGTGATCATGTTCAAGGTAACAATGCTGCTTATGGTTTACTGTTATTTGTTGCATGATCCTCTGATAGGTGAATTGATTAACTGGCCAGTCTCATTAGATATGAATTGGCTCGTAAAACATATTTTAGTGAATTATGGTTAAACATGAAAGCTGAATAGAAGGGATTGAGAGTTTAATTTGCCGGTTGATGTTGATGCAAAATTAAGTATTATGAATACATTAGGTATTATTATGCATATGCCTGTGAATTTGCGGTTGTGGATATTGGGTATGCATGAAAATAAGGAGGTTGAGGAAGACTGATGTTATTGTCTTTGAATGCATTTCTCTGATATATTCTTTAATTTTGTTTGTGGCTAAGTAATGAGGAAAATCATTACACTTTAAGGCAATTCTCAATATCTGTCTTGTTTGCCATTTCAACTATACCTTTCATTCCTGTATGTGCAGGATTGGGACAGGCAGAATCCAACCCAGATTGTCACAGAACTCTGTGGATTTGTGACTATTCTTTCGGGGACCTTTCTTCTTCACAGGACAAAAGACATGACCGACGGTACGTTGCAAATGCTCTGCAGATGGCTTCATAGTGGCAATAATTAGACTAATACTGTTCAACTATGGTCAAATTAAAGAAATTGCCCCTAATGTTTTTATATTTTCACTACACTCCATGTCAAAGGTACTTTCGTTACATTACGGGATGCCAGCATGATGAATAAATACATCGCTGGAGTGTCAGTATAATCAATACATTACTATCGGTGGGTGTTCGAAGAATACGTGACAAGGGGTGTCAATATAATTTATTCAAACAGAGTGGTGATTTCTACAATTGAGGAGTTCACAATACTAACTAATAAATTTTCGTAGCCAACGAATTTGCTGGACATACCCGTGATACAAGTAGTAGCTTTCAAATCTCCTTAATGGCGATTCTTATGTAGGTTCTATGGTGGCCTCGAGACTCGCAAAGCATGGTAATGAAGATGGTTTTGGTGATGAAGGCATCCCTCTGAGGCGGCAGGATTCGTCAAGAACGCCGTGATGTATTTTTCTTATTCCTCGTTGACTTGTAACTCTTTCTGTCGAAAGCGAGCTCCCAAAATCATGCTCTTTGGGGAAGGTACAATACCTATTCATCTTGTATTTTAGCAGATACTTCTAGACAAGATTCAACATGCATTTTTCGAGTCTCAGTGTAAGATTGATGATTTTTTCTTCACTTCTCTCCCCCTTCCAGGAAAACCTACAAGAGTGCCAGCAGCCTTCAATTTTCTTCTTGTAAATGTATTTTTGCCAGGTTTTTTCTTTTATTACAAACCACAATTGCAGTTTTGCACGCCAAAAAATGTGGCAAAATTCACATTCCATGTCAGGGGAAAAAAGGAAAAAAAAAAAAACCCATGTGAGCTACTTTGTATCCAGATTTCCATACACTTAAAATTCCATCATGTCTGCTTTCAGTCTGAAACTAAGCCCCGGTAGGTTTTACTTGTTTGTTTGCCAGATACTACTGCTGTACAGTATGTTGTCTATTTTTTCAAGTAACATTCAGGGCTTTTTGTGTCTACCACCCCTCAGGTATTCAATTTTGCGAAAATGACCACCTAAAGTATGAAATTTCTGCAAATAGCCCCTTCTCTTCAGTTGTCTATTGGTCAATGTTTACACAAAATTAATAATAATATTCAACTACCCTTGAGAAGTAAAGGTAAAAACATCATCCTATTTGTTAACCAATTGGTCAATCAAACCAACAAATACATTCAAACAAAACAAAGAAACAACAACGTATTATAAAAATAGATTTACACCCATGTTCGTGCAACTTTTGGGTTGTGAGATATTAATTTTACCAATCAAGCGTGGCCTTATTGGCATGGAGCATTTGGTTTCAAGACTTGGACGTTATCCAACTTGATATTCGAGCTCCACAACCTATTAGGAAACATAATTCAATTTTCATTGAATCAAGTTTTGTTATGATGTACCCACATGAAAGAACAAGTTTTAAGTTGTTAACGAGACTCAAACTCATTATCAACCTTAAAAAAAGAATAGGGCCGAATTTTTTATGGCCTTTGCAAAAATATTTATGTAAAAGGTCCCATTTTTATCTATGTTATGTCTATTATAATTATATGGAAAATATAATAATGATGTCATGGACTAAAATAAAATATTGATATTTCGTGGAAAAATTTACATTTGGTGTGAAAGGGATGGGAAACTGTTGGATTATTAATTTAATTATATGGTGTTCTTATAGTTTCTTAGTAATTAATTAATTATCTTAATGTTCAAATTCTGGACCTGAAATTATTATGTAATAATCTTTGTATTTTTATATTGTCTTTGCTATTTGGACCCTTTTTGAACTTGCCATTGAACAGTTGAAATTTACTTGTCAACTGCAAATACAATTTCTTCTTTTTGTTTGGCCTATTTTCAAATAATTATTTTGTGAATTAAATTCCGTTGAAATCACATTTTGATAAAAATTATAATTATCCCACAATTATTTTTTATCTAATTATAATTATGCTCATTAAACATTTTTTTTATTCCTTCATCAATCTTAAGAACATACGTTAACTTTGAAATTCAACTACAATAGTAAATTTTATAATCAATTATGAAATTGTGTTCGAATCATAATAATTTATTTTTATAATTAATTATAACTCTATCACGATCGATCTATAACAGACCCAAATAAATTAATAATTTTTGTGTAAAATTTCAAAATCATGGCATTTAAATAAAATATTCATTGTATGTCAACATGCAATTGGATCATCTCTTTCTTCTTAAGAATTGATGTAAACTTTAGTAGCCAAGATTAATAAATTGTTTAAGGTTAGGTATCTTCAAATTATTAATAATTGAGATTAAGTAATGTAACCTTACATGTTTTATAATATTAATTTACTTAAAAGAAAGAAAGACATTATAGCAAGCAAAATCCAAAACGTAATATTTTTTTCCGAAAAATTAAAAATGAAGGAAAAATCATTCCAGACATGTTAATGATCAGAGAAAGTAGACCATAAATTTATTAGGAACCGGCCACACGTAATTTTTTACCATGGCGAAAAGTCATGCCAAGTGTTTTTACCATGACTTAAGTTGTAGTAAATAATTTTTTTATGATAAAAAAAATTAATTTTTTTCATCGATTTTATTTAATCGTGGTTAATAGTAATTATTTACCATGACTTTTTACCATAGTTTTGTTAATATTAATTTTTTTCTAGTGAAAAAGAGCAAGATTATGTTTGGTCGAATTTATGTTTTTTTTTTTTTTTTTTTTTGGGAGGGGGCAAATTCATTAATTTTAATAGATTTTTAACGACGAGAACCAAATTTGATAGAATCTTCAAACTTAAAAGATTAATTCTTATAAGATGGAATTATGAGGGACCAAATTTAAATATATGACATATTTGAGGGTTCGAAAATAATATTTATCTTTTCATATATATTTTTTTGGGGGGAGGGGGCAAATTCTGTAGTTTTAATAGATTTTTAACTATGAGAACCAAATTTGATATATAGAATCTTCAAACTTAAAAGATTAATTCTTATAAGATTGAATTACCAGGGACCAAATTTAAATATATGACATAGTTGAGGGTTCAAAAATAATATTTTTCTTTTTCTATATATTTTTTTTCATGTATGAAGAAAAAGGGGTTGGATTAAATTGATTATAATCATTCCTATCGAATATCAATATTTAACAAAGATTATTATAACAATCGTAATTTGATCAATAATATCAGCACCTACTATTACAGTAGAAACAATGCACGTAGATACAACATCCCACATATAAGTTAGAGTTTGAACCCGTGACCTCTAAGATCATGGGGCCTCAGCTTCGTCAGCTAAGCAATGCCTTATTGGCCGCACTTGATGCACGAAAATTCTAGTTAAAATTGAATTTGATCGAACTCAAATTAATCGTACATCAAATATATTATATTTGATATATAATTAATTTGCAACTGTAGAAAAATGATGATAGCATGGAAAGCGCATTATAATTAGTTGGCGATCCAACCAAACATGTTGTAAAATAAAAATTCTCCAGGCCCGCGAAATTACTTATTTAGGTTTATATGATGGATGTTTTAATACTTTCAGTTCTCTATTTTATGGGTTTCTCAAAATAGTTCGAAAATCCAGACAATTCAACATATTTAATTCCACGAAACCCGTAAAGCATAAGATTTAATGTGTCAAATTTTTTTAATTTCGAGATCGTTCTAAAAATTTCGTAATACAGAGGACTAAATGTGTTGAATTTTTATTTTAATTTTATGATTATTTTAAAAAATTCATAAAATAAATAATTAAGAGTATTGGACCCCTTCCTTTACAGGACTAAAAGAGTAATTTTGTCTGATCGGCCTGTGGCATAGCACTCAACATATTACTTTAACCAAGTTTTATTGAAGGGGTGGAATAAATTAAAAGAATAAATTTGGGTATTTAAAAATTAGTACGGCAATAGGTTCTCTTTTTATAAAAAAGTATAAATAAATAATGGGTTAATTGCACTTAAACCCCTTATAAAATTAAAGTTACACTTTTCCTTAAAAATGCACTTGCACTCCCTCTGAAGATTTTTTGTGCATAACTGTATCGTTTTTATTAATATTTGAATGAGAAATACTAAGAGAAACAAAAGAATTACATAAACTTTCAATTTTACCCTTCAATCAATAACTAGTGTGTGGTGGTTGCGTTAGTGTATTCGTGCATTGTGTGTGTGCGCGCATAAATGAGGGGTAACAAAAGTTTATATAAATTTATTTGTCGATTTCAATATTTTTTATCCAAATTTTTACGTAAGGTATATAGTTTTAATTTGAATAGAGAATTTTGGAAACCGGTGCAAATGTAATTTTTAAAGTTTTTTGGAGAAAATTGTAATTCCAAATTTTTGTAGGGGATTAGAGTATAATTAAGCCCTATGTAATGGGGGTTAATTATTTTAATATTATTAAAAATTATAAAAATATAATTTATATAAAATATATAGTAAACTTATAAATCGTCGTGGATGTGATCCACGATTCAAATTAAAAATAGTTTTTTAAAAAAATTGCATGTCATGGATGTCATCCACGACACCTTTAAATTTTTTTTTTGTTTAGTTGTACTTTTTATAAATTAATTATATTTAATTAATTTTTAAAAATAAAATAAATTTAACAATTATAATGTTAAAATTATATTAATTTAAGAAACACAATAACCTATAAAAATGTGATAGTGTATATTTTTTATACAATTAGAAAAGTCAATAGTTATTGAGAACCCCGCACCGGTACATTTGATTGTTTAGAAGAATCTTTTTGTTGGGTTTGTTGTCTTTCACTCGTTTGTGGCCAATCCATCTTGTTGTGAATATATGATATTTGTTTCGAGCAGGGCGTGTAAAGATACGAATAGTAGTGTATTAGACCAACTCAAATTCCGGGACATCCCAATAATTTTCAAAATGCACAGGTTCAAAAGACTTAGATTATGTATTTCTTTAAGCTATTAAATCATAATAATCATTTACCATTGATGCAACATTAATCATGTATGCAACGTACTTTTTTATTGTGATTGCAAAGGATGCCACATTGAGTCCACTAGCCGCATGAATATTCTCGATTCACAATTTTGACAATATGGATATTGAGTCCATATCCATTCTGGCGTTTATATCAAGGTGGACTGTTGAAATTGATGGTATTTTGTCACCGTATGCTCAACATATACTTATTGCCAACGTTGAATATCTTATATGCAAAATCCGTCCACAGTTGGTTGTTAGTCAACATTACACTACTCTTTACAAACCTCTCACGAAAATAATGGACAATACGTTGAAGCGTCATCTCAGCTATTACTGTCAACGGTAGGCAGCGAGCCTCTTTCAAACTCCATTGATACATTCTGATATGTTGGTTGTCAAAATATCGCATCGCCATCCACCATCATGAGAACTTGACCATTTTTTCTTGTTAATTTGGTCTAAGAATTCAAACGCACCTAGTTTTTTTTACTCTTTATCTCTTCTATAATTCGATTGAATTTTCTGATTTGATATTCAGAGTCAACTCTCCGACAAAGATCCTTCCATACGATATTTTTGTAACGAGTGTTGAAATTAGAACACACATGCCTCAAGCAATACCAGTTGATGTCGTGAGGTGACACAAAATTCGAATTTCCACCTACTGCTTTAATGATACTGAGGTGACGGTCAGAAATAAGGCACATCCCACGTCGTCATCATATAATATGTCTGCACAATTGTTTAAGAAACCACTTTAAAAATGAATATGATTCTTCATTGATAATTGCAAAAGTAAGAGGGAGTACTTGTTGATTTCCATCCACGGCAACATCAATCAACATTTTGTACTTGTACTTTTTGTATAAATTGGTCCCATATATACTAATAAATTCGAGATATTATTGGAACCCTTCGACATGGTTTGAACGCCCAGAGGACATATTCTATCACATATGCACCAGTTGAGAGTTGGAAGGATTTGTGTTCCCATTTAACAATAGTTTTTGGATTAAATTTTTTGAGAGCTCACATGTATTTGGGTAGCTTTCAAACTGAGCTCTCCCATATGCCGTAAATAATTTCACGTGTCATTTTCAAACTATACTATGCCTTTTGGTATGGTATATCGAACCATGAAACTCTATCTAGATTACCATGTTCAAGGGACATATCATTCAAAATACATATATGGTCCCTCTAATATTTGGTTTTTATTCAGCGTCCAATGTAAACTTCCATGAGTTGGAATCCAACTCGCAGGATCCAAGAAAAATGATAAAGTGTCGTCATCTTTGATTTGTATGAGAGTTTCTTTAATACGGCCGATATATTAGCACGAATATTTCGCAGATACTTTCAAGGAGTATTCGTTACTACTTCAATTGAATTATTACTTTGTAGGTGAAACAAATTTTTTTCTTATTAAATTAGTCTTACAACTGCAAAGATATACCTCCTCACATGTATTAACATGTGAATATGTATAGAGATAATTTGATCATAAGTAAATGTATTTGACCTGCAATAAATCAATTTGAGGTAAATGTAAATTTGTATCTATTTTTTTTATTAGTATCAACAAACTTTGTGAATCTTGACCAACGGATGAACTTAATTGTTAGGTGAAAGCAAACCGTAGAAATATTAAATATAATCGTTTAAATTACAAAAAAAATATGTATAATTATATCAAATTTTTTAAAAAAAAGGAAAGTGTAATTATCCTAATATAATTGCTTATTTTTTTTTGAAATGTTGGTAATAATGTCATGTCAGTAAAATTCATTCATATAATATTCACATGGATTTCACCAGCCTAGGAATCAAGAAATCAGAAAAGTTTCCAAAGTGGTCCACCATGACACAAACTTAAAATTTCAATGGATTCCCAAAACTATGAAGATATTAAGTAAAACTGGGGTTGCTTTTTCAATTCATATTCGAATGATGTTTCGTTATATGATAAATATAAGGATAAATTACAATTAATTCAATCATGTAAATTCTGGGATTTGGTATTTTTAATTTCGTATGAATTAATTTTCATAATTTAATTTCGTAACTTTAATATTTTATAATTTCAGTCTTTTGACCAGAAAATTGTATGTTATTTGCACATAATTCAATTAAATTGCAAAAATCAATTTATACATAACTAAAATTATTTTTGTTTCATAAATATTATCATAACATTAATTACGTAACAAATATTTGAAAAATTGGAAATGAAGACCAGAGTTTGGAAAAACAAAAAAACAAACACTCACACTCAATTTTTTTCATTACGAAAGGGTTGGGGAATTTCGATTTCGATCACCGTCACAAGTCAAAACATGTGATCAAAACCTTACATTGCTTATGAAAGTATATACAAATTACCCATCAACACATAGATACCACACAATGTGATATACACAATTTCTGAGCAATTGTTTTTTCTGATGAAATTTCATTTTTGGTAAGCAACAGAAGCATGCAATTGTAAATAAAATGTGTCAGAAACACATCAATTACCAATATCCCTCTGTACAATCAGTCTCTCTCTCTAGTCCCCTTTGGACCAAAGCTATCAATTTACAACCCAACAAATTCTTCACAATTTTCTGAAAACGAGATGCCTCAAGAACAGCAATAAACAAAGATATAATCACAGCAAAATACATAGAAAAAGCCAAAAAATTGAGAGGTGGATGGGGATGGATACCTTTGTCTTCTTCTTTCTTGGAATCCCTCTTCGTTAATTCATCATATATTTCCAAATGTTTTCAATCTCAACCTGAAAACCAAAAGTAGTTTCAAATCTTTAATCAATCCAAATCCCAAATCCAATGTGAAATAATTCCTCATGAACTAACCTTATGTAAATATATATACACAAACATCATATATATATATATATGTATTATTCAGAACTGTTTTGATCATCGTCTCCGCTGTCAGTGGCTTGAGGCTGCTGCTGCTGCTGCTGCTGCTGATGATGATGATCGAGATTGTTTGAATTTGTATTCAAACCGCTTCTTGAATACGCGTTAATGGCTGCCAACACTCCCAAATTCGAGTCGCCGGAGACTCCCAACCCCAGACGCTGAGAGGGTTGTTGCAACGGACTCGATCTGCCCCCTTGGAATTCAAGATTCCCTGTGTAATTAAACCTCGGCATGAAATGCAGCGGCGCCTGCAGTGTGTTTCCGCCGCCGTGTGCGGTGGCGAAAGGCCACATCTGGGCCACCTCAGATTGGCCTGCGGCTGCCCCGGATGAGGCTGCAGCCAGAGTTTGTGTTGCGGAGGCGGCAGTCACGGGGAGCATCCAGAATGTGCTGCCGGCGGTGCCACTATTCGGGGCCGGAGTCACAGCCCACATGGCTGTTGGGGGCATCATGTCGGCGTGCCTTGTTAGGCTGCCTGGAGATTGTCCGGAGGCCGGTGCCGTCGTCGCCGCCTCTTGAGTTTTTTGCACATGAGTGTTGTTTGCCCTGAATTGCTTGTGTGAAGGAGAGCTGGGTCCTTCTCGTTGTGAATTATTATTTGAACCTTCTTCTTTGAACAAGTCTTCTCTGTATCTCTTTCCCAAGTAATTCTCCTCCTCCGGTCCACCATCTCCGCCGCTGCTTCCGCCGGCTAAGGTTCCCGTAATTTGAGCTGCTTGTAGAAGATGAGGGCTCGGCTGCGGATGATGATGGTGAAAACCCAACATCTGCGAGAAACTCTCTTCATAAGGGTTGTGATGAGCCAAACCCAGCGCGCCGTGGAAAGAATGAGGCGCGGATTTCGACGGCGGAGCAGCGAGCGTGGAGCCACTGCTTCGGAGAGAAATGTTAAGAGTGGAGAAATTAGCCGGAATCGTTCCGGTACCGGTAGCGGCGATGATGGCGGGGGCCGATCGTTTCGCCGTCGGATTTGTGGCCCAACTCCCTGGTCAGCTGAAAAACCCTAGCTGCACAAACGGCCGGCATACGGATGCGCCGCCCCCGCCCGTCGACTTTGGTGTGGCGGTCTTTCGATGGCCTTTTCGGTTGCTGATGGGCTTGTTGCTCATCAGGTTGTACTTGCTGCTGTTGATGTTGCACTTGCTGGGGTTGTTTCCTGGTGGTGGGGTTGTGAATTAGGGTTTCTGATCTGGTGGCGATGGCTAGGGAGGCATCCACGAGCTGCGGAGGCGGCGATTGAGCGGCGGAAGAGGTGGAAGCGGACGTGGCTGACGGTGGTGATGAGGCACTGCCAGTACTGGCTGCAGCTGGTGGTGTGTTGAGGGAGGTGAATGGTGGTGATCGGCCATGAAGGCGGTGGAGAAGGTGGAATGGTGGAGGAGAGGAGGTGGTGGGGACGGCGGAGGTGGTGGTGGTGGTGGATTGTTGCTTGTTGGTCTGTGTAGAATCAGTGAGTTCCATGTGGGGGTGGGGATGGGGGTGGGGTGGGGTTGGGTGATCTAAGGATTTTCTTTGTGGGTTCAGTTCAGCCCTTGATTATTATTCTTCTTTTTTTCTTTCTCATCGGATGATTGATTGATTCGTCCACAATATCTTAATTTAAAGATTAAAATTAAAATTTTAATAATAATTTTAAGAAAATAATTATATTTTTATTTTTTGAGATTTTATTTATTACACGTAAATTTTCTGTAATTTAAAATATTATATTTAGCACTCATAAAATTTATTTTTGTCTAATAAATAATTTAATTATAAATAAATTTATTTGACCCACCATAATTAATAATAAGTCAATTTGAGATAAAAGATTTTTTTTATAATTTTTTTATTAATATTAACAAATTTGGTAAATTTTGACTAAAGAAGATATTTAAGGGTGTTAAATGTAATTTTTCAAAAAATATGAGATTTACGTGTAATTACATCAAATATCAAGAAAAAAAATGTAATTATCTTTTATTGTATTATTTTTAATTATATAATCATATATTATTTAATTTATTTATTTACTATTATAGAAAATAATTGATTTATTTATTAACCCAATTTTCTCTCTCCTCTTTCTCTCTCTTTATTGAGAGAGAGAGAGTTTGTGGGGTTTGATGTTTGGTTGTGAGATTGACTATCGTCACAATTCTTTCACACATAAAGATGATTTGATGTTCTTTTCTTTTTTTAATATATAAAAAATATAATTTAATTTAAAATGCATATTTTGAATTATCGGAGATTACAAATTATTTTACTTTCTTTATAATTAAAATTAATTTTATTGAAAATAAGTCAAAGTCAAATAATTCCTTTTATTATTTCAAAATTAATTATGACATATTTAATTATTTTTTAATTCATCGTACAACCGTCGGGTCAAACTGAATATATTAAGTTCGGCATATTTGAGCCAATTATATGACAAGTAGTGTAATACACTCGTCGTATTATTAGTGTACGTACGTTTCAGAAAAAATAATTAATCACATGATTATATTTATTATGTGATTAATTTAATTTAATTAAATTTAATACGGGTAAGAATTTTTGAATTTGCACATGACATCAACTTTTAATGGAGGTGGGGTCCAACTAATTATTGGAGATAAGCACAAAATATGCATTAATTAGTTAGAAGATAAGCATAAATGCCACTCATATATAATTAACTAAGTTCAATTAATTAACATTTAAATTTAATTATTATATAATTAATTAGGTCTGACCAACCTAACTTTATACTATAATTTTAAATAGGCGATTAATTAATTAATTATATATTTATATATATTCTTTTGAAACGACGGATGCTATCATTGTTTATTGCGTGGACGGATATGGGTATGAATTAAGGTGGTAACTCGAATTCTTTTTTTTTTTTTTCAATTTTTTGGTTTGTTTCTTATGTCATATTGACTACTTATCTAATGTAAGATATATATAGGTATAATTACACTTCTTTCTCTTGAAATTTGTTGTAACTACATATAAATTTTTTATGCTTTGAAAAATTATATTTAGCAGTCTTGAGATTTATTTTCGTTTAGCAAATAAGTCTGTCAATTAGTTAAAATTTATCGAATTTGTTGATATTTAATAAAAAAAAATTATATTTATCACTATTTGACTTATTGGATATATCTTCAATTATTAAGGTAATTTAGTCCGAAACTTTTTTTGACCTGCAATAAGTCAGTAATAAGTCAATCAAGACGGAAGGAAGTAGCTACATTTCAGAATTGAGTTAATAGCACATGAGTTAGATTAACCTGGATCTAGCTGCGACTGCCTTTATTATAGTATGACAGTTGCTAGCTCTTCTTCGGCTTCCTTCGTATCGTAGCCGTCATTATCATTCCTCGGATCATTAGGCACAACTAGGAGAATTAGGAAAGCTCATAATGGAGTGGAATTGGCATCGTGCCTACTATTTATGACGATATTATTAATTAGATGCCGTCATTAGTAGAGTAGGCATAGAGGGGTCACTCTAAATATACGAGTTCGACGCATTCAATTATGATCTATCTATTACGATGAAGTTCATTGCATCAATCAGTTCTTTCCTCTATTGCCAATCCCCAGTCATTCATGAAGCTACTCGACAAAGTAGCTACGTCTGCGAATCTATTGCTTTCATCGAAATAAGGAAGGGCTTCCCTTAGGATGCGAAGTGGAACCTAGGGAGCCCTTGATATTGAAGAACAGATCTGAATTTATACGAGTTACTAACTTGGATTTGTGATAATTTGAAAAATACATATGCTTGGGACACCTCTAATTACGTCCTCTACTCATGAGTCCAACAAAAAAAGGTGATTCCCCGGGAACCAGAAAGGATAGGATAAATGAAAGAGAAGGCAAACTTAGTAACAAGTCCTGATGGTGATTCGATCACAATCCCAGCTCCTACACCATGCTCGGTTCTCGAACCAGCTCTTTTGGACTTTTGGACCAGGGCGTTATTGCCATGACCAGGATGAAGCTTGGGTGAAACTAAGTGGAGCACACTTACTTTACTTACCCACTCGCAGATGTAGGAAGGCGGCCCGCCCGCTAACCGAACTGCGTTACCAAAGCGTTTAGGTTCGAATTCCATAGAATATTTTATATAATATAGATGGGATTGTCTATAATGATAGACAAAGTCGGATAGCATTTATCTACGCTAGGATCCGACTTTCGAGTTGAACCCTATTACAGTAGAGGTAGGCGATGCGATTTCCCTCCTTTCAGCCTTTCTGAGATAGTTTATCGAGGCCCTTCTTTCTGCGGAGCTTGTAGAGATAGTTGATAGAGCAGCTTACGAGATGGTGTAAAGGAGGCAGTTATAGCCGGTTTAGTTTTTTATAGTAACGAGCCGGCCCACATTCGATTCAGAGAGATTTTCTTTAGAGCTGGTAATCATTGGTAGCAATTCTTTTTTCTAAGAAAAAGCTATTCTCTCTTAATACGCAAATTATGGATAAAGTTTAAATACTCAGCAGTGAAAGAGACGAAAGACTAGAAATGGCTAAAAGAAAGCTCGCATGCCGGGGAAGCGCTCTATCATAGAAAGTGTCACTTGGTATGGCTGTCGCAACTGATCAAACGTACCATCAGTCCTCAGGGACTTAAGAACTGACATTTCCCAATCATGCAACGGCTTTAAGAGCCGTTGAAAGATAGGATTAGGTATCGCGAACGTGCGGACCTTTCCGGCCCCCTCAAGCTTCAACCCGAACCTCCCGGCTTCAGGCCTAGTTGACATTCGATTCCCAAAAAAGGTCAAAAAGAAAAATGGGTATGTTAGTTACTCCAGCACCTATTTGCCTTAAGCCCTTCCGATCACCCGAGAAGCCCCCGATGAACCGCCTATATTATATTTTCAGTCGGCTTGCCAATCAACTGACCCGCTTCTTCCCCTTATCCTTTCTATTGGACCGGTACACTGAAGACCAAGCCAATCTCGACAAAAAGATAAAGACAGCGCGTGCCACACACGATCCCTTTTGAGTTCGTTTGCGGCTCCTTCTTTATTCAATTTCAATTCTTTCTTCTCTTATGATCACCTATATATACTATTAAGATTAAGTAAGGTTATGCTACAAGGGCAAAGGAGGATATCGGGTTTATAGACTAGCCAGCAAGGGAACTTATTTGTTAGACGAAGTAAATCTTAAGGGTGCTAGATGTAATTTTTCAAATCACAGTGGGTCTATGTGTAATTACACCAAACTTTATGGGGGGAGTGCAATTATCCCTTACTGATTTATTACAAGTCTTTTTATGATCAAATTACCGTCATATATTTTTCACACATTAATGAATGTGCCGAGGTATATCTTTACCGTTATAAGGATTGTTTAGTAAAAAAAAAATCGTTTGACCAGCAATAAGTCAATTGAGAATAAATATCCTTTTTTATTTAATTTTTTTTGTTAATATCGACAAATCTAGTGAATTTTGACAACGGATAACTTATTTATTAGACAAAAGCAAATCTCAATGTTCTAAATGTAATTTTTCAAACCACATAAAATCTAAACATGTAATTACACCAAATCTTAGAGGTAAAAAAGTGTTATTATCCCATATATATATATATAAAGTATTTTTATTTTTCTTGAGTGGATCGATTCCAATTAATTATATGATGAATAACAATTATTAATATATAACTACACCAATCAACATCAAGTGCCAATTAAGTCCAATTTGTTGATAAAGCTGAGATCCTATGACCAAAAGATTATGAATTTCAGTTCCACTAATATGTGGCATTGGTCTACTTTTTAATAGTTGTTGATTTAATATAATATTAATTATTAATTAATTATATATATTTGATATTAATCATTCGCGTATGATATAATTATGGTCGATTCACTCACAAAAAATATATATACTAATTAGCGTCAAGTGTTTATAAATAAGCAATAACTATTATTAAAATAAATTTATAATTATTATTAAAATTGAACAATATCCACACATTAATGGGATTTGAGCTCACGACTTTATAATTATAAGGACTTAATTTTACCAACTAACTAGATGGCATTAATTGATAGAAAACATTTTTACTGAATATTTAATATTTTGAATAAGTTAGGAATTGAGAAGGACAATTTTGTCTAATCATCACCAAAATTATATTTAGTGTCTTGGATTTTATTTTCGTCCAACAAAATAGATACATTTATTAGTCAAATTCACAGAATTTACTGATATTAGTAAAAGAAATGAATAAAAATACATATTTTCCTCAATTTGACTTATTGCAGGTCAAACAAATATTCTCTGATTAAACTACAATTCTACATCTCCACATGCTAATGCATGCGTGGAGGTACATCTGTAGCCTTATAAGGGTAATATATTTAGAAAATATTTATTTGACCTACAATAAGTCAATCGAAAGTTAATCTAGGGTAAATATGATTTTTTTATATATAATTTTTTTGCTAATTTCAATAAATTTAGTAAATTTTAACTAAAAAATAAAATTTATTTATTAAATAGAAACAAACATCAACGATATTAAATATAATTTTTTAAATTATAAAAAATTTAAATATAATTACATCCAAATTCAAAAAAGACACAGCATAATTATTCCAAGTAAGAAATTGTAAAACTGTAGAAGGTGGTCTAATCATGGCATCTTCTTTATTTAAAATATCAGATACAATCAACCAGGCAAATCCACCTGGACCCACTCAATTTCATGATTATAAAAATTGCTAATGATATGCACAGATAATCATCAAAATATAATTAATTCAAAATAAATTAAACCAGATAAAATCAATTAATCCTCATCTTTAGTCATATACTTATAAGAATACATTGTGTTTGAAACTCGGACCGTTCATCGAATCAGAAAATTAAGTGGATTACGGGTCACTGATTCAACCGTGGTCGGACCAATAACATCATAATTATGTCATAAATAATTATTAATATTAAAAAATAACACTGAATAATAAATAATATTGATATACTTGACAACTTAGCTTTTTTAAAAAAAAAAAAAAATCACCCTTTCTTTGACATTAATATTTCACTCTATTTCTTTCCATCGACTCGGTACCGGCTCAACCGATGGGTCGAATGATTTTCATTAAAAAAAAAATAGTTTTCTAGCACTTTCGGTTTTCTGGTTTCAACTGGCTTGTTTTGTGGCCCAATCTACAGTCCGAACGGTCCAATCGTCTGGTCCAAGCTGGATTTCAAAACATTGCTTTATTCTTTGTGAAATTTTTAATTTTAAAAAAGTTAAAAACTTTTGTAGAGAGTCTAGTATATAGCTTAATTTTATTTTTGATGAAACACTTTATCAATTCATTATATCACCCAAGCATATACCTTAATTTACACTCCAAATCTTTGAGGTCTCATGGTTAAAGTCAAATATTGTCACACTTATAATGTGGGTTTGAATTCTTGTCAAGATATTTGATGGAGTTAATTGTATATCTTAATTTTTGTATATCGATTCCTACGTAGTTAAGTGTCGATTCTTAGCCTGGTCAGCACACATGCACATGTACAAACCTCTTTGACAAGTCTATGAGGCTGATACCTCATTTTTCTGTCTATAACAAGTTCAAGTTAGTGAAAGTTGAGAAGTGGACAACTTAGCATTTATGAAAAAAGGGAGAAACTTAAATAAAATCAATGATATAATCATAAAAAAAGAAAAACTAAAAAGAAACACAAATCAAAAAGGTGCTCTAACTTAATAATAAAGTATATGATACACAAAAATAATACACTGGGACCAAATATCGGCCTGACCCACTTGATGGCCCAATCTGCATAGAAATATGGTATATGGGCCCTGAGGTGCAAAGGCCCAAAGAGAATAGCCCCTCTTGGTCGGAATACCACGTATGGACTATTGGGGAATGAGCCGTAATCCACGCCTATCAGCTCAAAGTGCCTGATGCTGACTCGGCCGCCAAGTTGCCATTCTTCCTTGTGGCAGGAGTTCATTTGCTTCAAGATTGAATAAGTGCCCATATAAACTGTGACAAGGGCAATAAAATAATATTAACGCCTCCAACTAGCTCTTGAAAGCTCGGAGCGTATCCCTCAAGAAACTTATCTCTTCAAAAATTTCTCTCATAGCCAAGACTCTTTGGAGATCTTTGTCAACGGCTTTCAAATGTTGAGGAGACTTATTCATAGCAGCCCCTAGCTTGCGTCCCTAGGGATCCTATCTCATCCGTGGAAGGCTGCAGCTGTAAAAGTCAGCCTTCCTTTGGTTAGAGTAACATCTTATTAACACGAGCACACATTTCAACTTATTACTTAAGTATTCTTGTCAACAAATTATTTTTTCACCTTCTACGCACTCGTTGCTATTTTATTCTTCTTGAAATTTATCTTTCTACAATTATTGTTTGATTTGGTTATCGATGTATCAGTATCTTTCTTGCAGATTCTCCCTTTTAAACTTGTTAAAAATTCAGCCCAAAAACTTAAAGTCCAAAGCCTTCATTACGAGCACTTTCGCTCATATCAATATAGATACTTAATTCATTTATTTTTGGATTCTTATTAAATTGATATTTTTTTTATAATTTTCTAAACTTCATAATCTATTAATATGTAAAAAAATATAATTTAAAGTTCGTTAGTACCCGTGCCAAGGCATGAAGAAAATTATATTTCTATAAAAATAGTAAATAAGGATTATCCAAATAAATTTTGAATATTCCATTATAATACTAAAAAAATATAATTTAAAATATAAAAAATAATATTATGAATTTAAAATCATTTCCATAGAAGATTTGATCCCACCATAGATTCGTACACATAACGGAAGTCATCATCCCATTCGTTGGATTTACTGCTCATAACCATATCCATCTTTGATTGCTTTCCCACATAAAAAGGGAACTTGACAGCGGCCCTTCATTTCCCCATTTTCTTCTATTTCTCCCAACTAACAAAACATCACACATCACATCAATACCACTTAAAATTACACAACCGCTTAGAAGTTTTACTTTAAAAAGAAAAAAAAAAAAAGAGGAATGTATTTATTTTTTTAAATTAATTACATTTAGACCCCTTTTAAAATATAAAATTATAATTTCTCTAAAAAAAATCTAAAATTACATTACACCTCCTCCAATAACTCTCTATTTACACTCGACCTTCTTCTGTTAAGGTTTGTGAGAAATGATGAACTCATCAAAAAAATTTTACATAAATTTATAATTTTATCATCATTTAACATTCCCCAACAATATTTCTAACGTCAATATTTTTTATTTCAATTGTAATGGAATGAATCAGGTGTAAATGGTGAATTTTCAAAAGAAGTGTAAATATAAGTTTGTTTTGGGAAAAGCGCAATTTTGCATTTTGGGGGGTTTAAGTATAACCCTTTTTAAGGTAAACTACGATGGGCACCCCTAATATTTTTTACAATTACAAATACCCCCTTATGATAAATTATTCAATAAACTCCTTAGTTTCGCCAACTGAATTATGTCTCATCAACAAATTATTTCTATTTCAACCACCGCACAAAATCGAGATATATATATACATATAATCATTAAAATTATATATTAAGTGATAATAATTTTATAATTAATTATTAGTTATAATTTTTTTTATGTAAATTGTCTCTATTAGTAATTAAAAACACATTTATAATAACAACTAACAATACAAATATATATACACAGTGACAAATATAATTATGTAATTTTACATACTATTTATTATCTATCTATACCTTTATATAATTGAAGATGTTTCTATATATATATATATTAATATATATTGCATTTTTATATTTAAATTAAAATGTACGTCTCTTCATATTCTCCTATTGAAGTTGAGGTTAATGGATGTTTATGTCATAATGTTTGTAATAATATTTCTTCAATACCATCATCCTACTATTACACCATATTCGTACACATTACTACCCATTTATCACCACTTTTTATTACATAATTGTCTACTAATTCACATTAAGATGGTGGATGTTTTCTATACTTATAAAACGGGATCATTCTACTTGTTTTGTGACACACACATCACATATACTACATGCAATTATAAAAGAGAGTTATATTAGTTTTGGGAAGTTGTTCTTTTTATGGAGCTTTGAATTCTACTACTTGTCCAGAGTGAGTTAGAGTCGTGCGACGTTGTTGGGTTGTTGTATTTTAGAGGAGACAGGTCAAGAGCGACACTGCTGGACTAGTGAGAAGTTTACTGCAGAGGACTTGAATCTCCTTAAATAGAGCGAGATATCCGCGCTTCTTCCTAAAAATTTATTTTTATACTTTCATTTGTGAATTGTTATTTCTACAAGAGAAGAGCACCTTATTGGTGTTTTCAATATTTTGGTATGTTAATTTTTATTTTTTTCTTTTCTCAACCTTTAATTTTTATGTCTCTTGTTAACTTCCCATTTTCTCCTTAATCAACTCCCAGACATCTCCTTTTCTTCTCTCATTTTTTTATAATTTTTTTCCATTTTTATATTTTTAATATTTTATTAATCTAATTAATTATTTTTAAAATAATAATAATTTTATTAAATTTTAAATTGATTATACACACATATGTGAGTATGCCACATATGCTCGTACTATATGACGGGAGGCACCTCTTTGGTGTCTCTATCTTTTTTGGTATGTTTTTTTTACATTTAATTTACATTATCTTTTGATAGTTATTTATTTTTATTTTAATTATCTTTCATCTTTTTTTTCCCACTATTTTCTTTTACAAATTTAGTATTAACATTTTTGTATATACTTTATTAAATAATAAATATTTTATTTGAAATAATAATTATAAAAATTTCACACCACATAGGATGTGCCACAAATTACTAGTTACTAATAATTGAAAGTGATAACTTTTACACAATAATTATCACTAACAAAATTATAAAAAAAATATTATAGTAATTATATTTTGAGGAATTTATTTAAAAAATGCAGGAAAAAAATTAGAAAAATAAGGTGCTTTGAAAAAATTTAAAAAAGTAAGTGGCATCGTGGTGAGTAATTTTTATTTAAAAAAAAATTTCTCTACGTCACCGCGGTGACATTGATTTTTAAAAAAAAAATTAATGTGTGACAATTTTTTTTTAAAAAAAATTATTTTATTTTACGACGAATTGCTGCTAACTTCTCGTTAAAATTTTGGCATCATCATGGCGAGTTGTGAACCATCAAATATACCGTTCGACTTCCCTTGATGAGACGAATATTTCCCCATAAACAATTTTAAGTTTTATCAATCGTAAATAATGAATTTTTAGCACGACCACCGCACCTTTCGGCCGTCGATTCGCCGCCACCGGAGCGACCCACGATCATGGACCACCACCACTGGACTCGCCTCGACCTAACGGTTCTAACGGAACCAACCTAGTTCAATTTTATTAAATATTTGTTGAGATATGAAAATTTGAAGATTTTTCCGCCGAAAATTCGTGCTGAAACTGTTTGCTGCCATTTCTCCACCGTCAGGACGAATCACAGATTAAGACCATAGTCGTTCGAATCATGTCGTCCAGACGATTCCAACAAGACCAGTCTTACTCAATTTCATCAAGTATTTGTTTGTTCAATTAAAATACATATGTTTTAAAATAGTTATAATTTTATTAAATTCTATTTATTAATTAATAATACTATTTATAATAATTAATTAATTAATAATATTATTTATTTTTTAACTTTCTATATATAATATATATATTTATATATATAAATATAATATAAAAAGAGACATTATTTGACAATAAATAGTGATTTTTGTCTCTAAGAAATACAACATTAAACACACAATATTTATATAAAAAAGATATAATTTGACAATGAACAATAATTTTTATTTTCCAAATTCCAATATCAAACATACAACACTTATTTTAAAATATTTTAAATTACCTCAAAATACAAATCCAAATATACAATCTATCTTCAACACACATGTATTTATCTCCATTTTTCTCTTTTTATCTCAAATGACCGAAACAAAACACTCCAAAAACAAAATCAAATACTACCAAGGTGTAATTAAACCTCAATTTTGACCCCTTTCATCCTCCAAAAATTTTACCTTTTTCTTGCCAAGAAAAGTTGGTAAAAAAACACACATAGAAGTTGATGCTTTCAGGTGAAAAAAGCTTGCTAAAAAAGGTGAAAGATGCAGATTCAACTTTTCAGAAAATTACCCCATGAAAGGTGGAAGGTTAAAAAATGATATTTGTAGGTTTTGGGCCTTGATTGAGAAAGTTTGATGGGTCATTGTCAACATCAATGGTCAGCAACTGTTGTAGGGGGCCAAGGCCAACATCAAATCATATGCCCACAATCCCTAGAGTAACTGTTTGTTATCTTGGAAGTGCTTCCAAAAATTTGTCCTTTTTATAAGTGATTAATTATAAAGTAAATACATAAAAGTTTTTATAATGTAAAAATTGACACTAATTAAAAATAAACTAAACTACAACCACCTTTCATGAGATTTGATATAATTATAAATATAAATTTTATTTTTTAAAAAATTATAAATATCCCCCGATTTTAACATTCATCTAACAACGAGCTCATTCCGTTAGGTTTTCATCCAATTTTTGTAGTGAATTGACTAAAATGCCCTTTTGAGTTTTAAACTATAATTTTATAAATTTTTAAATATTTTTATGAACTAATATTTCCTCAAGATTATTTATTTTACCCACCCTCAATTTTTTTTTATTTTTTCAAATATTTTTTTTATTTTTAAAAAATAATCAATAAGGGTAAAATAGTAATACCAACTTTACCGTCTAGGGACCACATAATTAATTTTTTATTTGAGAGAGGTATTTATAATTTTTCAAATAATAAGGGAGTATTTATAATTATGTGAAATCTTAAGTGAGGCAGTTGAAATTTATCCTTAAGAATATTACTATAATGGGGTGTTCACAAATAGCTCTTGCATTTGTAGGTGGAAAAAAGTTGTAAGTTAAACAACAGCAAAAGTTGAGAATATTTGAAGATAAAAGTTAAATATGAAAAAAATTAAAGTTTGAACGTTTGAAAAAATAATTTGATATTTATAAGATGCATATGTCGGGATGAAGCTATAGTTATTTATAATTTTTGACTTAAATCAACTTAATTTAAATTGTTTAAAAATAAAAGTTATAAACTAAAAACACTATATTTAACAATAAATTATAAATACTTATTTTATGAATTTGCAAACCACTCACTATATTATAAACACTATATCTATCAAGTGGTATATGCTGGGGTTGCAATTGGTAACAGAACAATATGGTTGAGTGACGTCATAATGTTGATGGGGTATCGCCTGATACAGGGATACTATCACTGTGTTCAAATCAAGATATCGAAAATTTGATCGCCATATTTCTTTTAATAGGCTCGGATAATGTCTTTGTGATCTTGCACGTGGCTGCAACTACATCGAGCACTGCGTTGTTGATTAGTAGCTCTCAAGTTTTTAAGTTTGGGTTGTGGAGCATCTCGGTCTAGGCCATGAAAATTCTGGGCCCAAGATCTGTGGCGTTGTTAGCATTTCCAAATGCAAAACTGATATTTTTAGCTGATGCACGTGGACATATATTAAAATACGGCTTACGCAGAAATTTCTCAGGCTGTTTTCCTTCCACAAAAATATATGCTTGGATTTGATGAATGCATAGTTAATTGATATATAGTAATTGGTGTGATTTTAGTGAATGAAATAATAGGATTTTGCAAATATTGAAAATGCGAAGGATGACTTTACAATTAATTTATAAAAATAGGGATGAAAATGGAAATTACCCATTATTAGTAATATTGAGAACATTTTAATTTTTAAATAAAAGAGCAAGGGTATTTTAGGAAATGGAGCTCTAAAGTGAAGGTTAGGGTTTATGCCCAGCCCCCTGACACTGTATAAAATGCATTCGCCAACTTCGCTCCTTCCACCACTCCAACCACTCTCCTCCGCAGCGCCGCCGCCAATCTACCACCAGGTACGGATGCATTTCGTGTATTTGGGTTGTGATAGTGTAGTATATGGTTGTAATTAACCGCTTCTTGTTCGGTGAAACGATAGCATAATGGCTGATTTTGAGATTGGTCAAGTACGAATCCACGATATTGACTGAAATTATCACTTCAAATTCTGGTTTTGTCTTTACTGTTATTGGAAAAGAATTTCACGACGTCTTGCATATGCATTTCTCTGCTGCTAAAGTTGAAATTGTTGAGTAATTTTTGAATTTTTCCAGTTAAATACTGTGGAATTAGATAATTAGCCTTTAATGACAGTGTGTAGCAATGCATTTCTCTTTTCTTTTCCTTTTTTCCCTGATTTAGTTGCTTGTTCCTTACTGGCAGCTGGTCAGAAGCTCCGAGGTTGACATCTGGAAGGAAAATGTCTGGGTAATTGCAAAGTTTTGACTTCAAATATGCACTTCTTATGTGATTATGGGTAGTAGGTCCCCAGAACTGCATATTTTACAAATGCATGGTGTTGAAGATGTTAATATGCATTCTAAGGGTAATTGGAAAGTTTGAACTCTTGTGTTGCATTTATAGTATTTTATCTATATTTTTTCTATCTCTACATATTTACAAGTGAGTTGTGTTAGTTATATTCATTTCCTGTAGCTTGTTGGGTAATGTTTTAGTTTAGGGAAATCAGATTATGTTCAATTGTCTACCCGAGTTAGTCAGGTTCCTGTTTTTTGTGCAGGTGCTGCATTATCTATCTATCTATCTATTCTTTTGTATAATTGAAGATTGCCCTTTTTGTTTCTTCAAACTTTTTTACTGGCACTTTTTAATTTTTTTTCTATATTTTCCTATTCATCATTTTTCTCTATTTCTTCTCAATTTAAGCTTCTCTTTTTTCCCTTCCATTTTTATAATAGTTTTTTTTATTTATTCAGATATTATATATTTTTTGAAATAATAAGTGGTTTTTAAAATTTAAAATTAATTGTGCACACAGATTGGGCCCTTCACCCGTTATGTCTCTTGGCCCATGGAAAAAAAAGTGGCAACCAGTTATTGTTTCTCTTGCAAACAGAACTTTACTGATTGAAGAATTTTGAATTTTTGCGCAATGAGAAGTTCATTTTGTATTAAGATTTTAAATTTTCATTTCATTGATATTGCTGATGATGTTCAGTAGTCTTCTTCTTTTTCTTTTTTTAAGAAAATATAATTAAATATCCTGAATGTTATCAGTTGCCTTTTTGGATGTTCTGAATTTGGAATATATAGACATCTCTAAGAGTTACTTGAGGTTCTATTACTGTTTGTCTCATTGTTTATGTAAGTTTGCTCTTTAACAATGTAGTCAACACGTTTGCAGTTGTTAAGGGTTTGAAATAGGATAAGGATGATGGATCTGTTACTTGGGTTCTTTTGCTCAATGCTTTTCTGATACATCCCATTTTTTGTCCCTTACAGTGAAGATGCTCCTGTTGCAGAGGCTCCAGCCCCAGCTCTTGGGGAGCCTATGGATATCATGACTGCTTTGCAGCTAGTCCTGAGGAAGTCACGGGCTCATGGTGGCCTTGCTCGAGGTCTTCATGAGGCTGCCAAGGTTATTGAGAAGCATGCTGCTCAGCTTTGTGTTTTGGCAGAGGATTGTGACCAGGCAGATTATGTTAAATTGGTGAAAGCTCTATGTGCTGATCACAATGTTAGCTTGATAACAGTGCCTAGTGCTAAAACTCTTGGCGAGTGGGCTGGAGTAAGTGACCTAGCATTGTATTTTCTTACCCTTACTTTATTTGTCAGAAGTCCGATCTTCAGTTTACATGTGAAATCTGGGATGATATGTAGAGTGGACACATGGGGCTGGAATTTGGCTCTTTGGCCCCTGAACCACGCCTTAGAGATGAATGCAGCGCCCAATATCAGTGTATTCCTTCAGTGGAATTTGGATAGGTCTCTCCTATGTCTACCTGAACATCTACGGAGGAAACATAAGTTTAATGCTTATTGATTTACCTCTACAAGTTAAAAAAAAAAAAGTAAAATAAAGCCCTTGCTAAAGTTATTAAAACTGTTGTGTTGAATTAGCATAGTTTTAGGATTTATTCAATTTTCTTTCTTGTAGTTTGTTGGTATTCAGGCGAGGGTCTTATTTTATCCACTATATCTGAAGCCAAAGGATGATTATGGATTTAAATTTCTCACGACGGTCGTCTGAGACAGCTTGGTCTGTCTATTGATGTGATAATCCAGCTGTCTGATGGTTTCTTCCCTCTACACATTAATTTGGCATTCCAATTTAGTTAAATGGAAGCCCATGTTTTTTTCATATGCACATTTTGATCAAGCGTGCACAACCATAGAAATTACATATTGACTATAAGGAAAAGACGAAAATCCTGAGTCTCTAAGTGCTAATCTTATATTTCTTTCACATGTCTGATGTAACATGAGTGTAATTCATTCCTCATTTCATCATGATGTTTTATATTTTTTATGTATCTGTATACTAAGAGGCTCTTTCTTCTTATTATTAATTGTTGTTTATGGTTTTATCTTTTTGTTATCTGCATTCAGCTCTGTAAGATCGACTCCGAAGGAAAAGCAAGGAAGGTGGTTGGTTGCGCTTGTGTTGTTGTGAAGGTACGGGCTAGGAACTTGTGGAGCGCCACTTAAACTTTTCTCATTCCTCTGATCTCTAGGATAAAACCAACTTTTGCATCATAATTATGTTCTAATCATTTTGCAGGATTACGGGGAAGAAAGTGAGGGCCTTCATATTGTTCAAGAGTATGTGAAATCCCATTAGATGGATTCAGCATGAAGACCCCTTGTTATAGAGAGCATTTTTGGTTTGGATTCTGTTTAACCAGTCTCAGATTTTGCTGTGTTTAGTAATCTTTCCTAGTTATCGAGGGGACTTGAAGACTCTTATGTACGAATATGCTCATTTTTGTCAAATTTTCTTGAATCCTGTTGTATTACTATTAAGTGTTGAATTGAAATGATTATTCCTAGTGATTTAAACTAACTATGTGAATGCCCTTAAAACTTCTTGTCCACCTAATCCTAATTTGAGTATGGATCCATTTTTTCACCAGACCACAGCTGGAGATCATCTACATGCAGTCAAAACCATTTGCAAACGAGGAATGATTACTAAAGAGAATTTGGAAGAAAGCTGAAAAATGAACAGGAAAAGAAAGAAAAAGGAATGCAGTATCTGAGACATGGTAACACTACTTCAATCTATAAAAATAAACATAATAAATAAAGACGCCCTAATTGAGATTCCTACATTCCTCATGTCAGCTAAAGTATGACATTACTAGGATAAAAAAAAATCATATTTCTACATCACTCTTTTATCCCATCTGTCAATGTAAAGGAGCCCTTATTCGTCTCGGTTGGGGAAACAGATGTCATTTTAACATTTAACCTTCTCATTAGACATGCCCCATTAGAACAGAAAACCAAAAATAAACCTGTTCATCCAAAGACAACGGCGTACAAATACCAACAAGCTATACTCAGTCCTCGTCTTCTGTCTCTTCATCATCGTCCTCATTGTTTTCTCCATACCTCCATCCATCCCCAACATTGTCTCTTTCCTCTTCTGTTTCTTCACTATCCTCTTCTTCATACACCTCCTCTTTAAGTGGCCAAGGCTTTTTCACCACATTCAAGTTGGCAACAGATGCAGCGGAGCTTTTGCGCTGAGCAACTTTTGATGGGGGCAGCCTCAGATTTGGCTTAGCCCTGTTCTGTTTTTGAACTTTACCGTTGCCACGTTTTCCAGCATACACTTCTTGATCGCTGCCTTCATCCACCTCGTTTTCGGTGTTTGGTTGGTTGTTCTTGGCATTCTCATCCGGAAAATGGCCAGGGTGCTCTCTTCTTAGATGAAGATTCAGCTTGTATTCATGGATGTAGGCCTTCTCACACCCTTCATACGGGCAGGCATAGGGTCGATCCGATGATGCAGGGCCGGAAGCTCCTGTCGACGCCTTTGGAGCTTTCACTGGCTTTTCTGTTGGCATAGCATATTTGGGCGCATCTACAACATTCTGCATCAGTTGCCACACATGACTCGTATGGGTTACAAAAGTAGGAGTAAAAGAGAGATTATAAGGTTTACTTAATGTGGTTAGAGGAAAGGTGGTTGCATTTCCAAAAGGGAGAAGGGCATAATCAGCAATTACAGTAACTCACAGAGAGGTTTTTGTAACCAATCCTATAAATTATATATACATGTGTACATGTTTGTTAAATAAACGACCAATTACTAGAAGCTATATGCGATGAATTTGATGCAAGGACAAGAGTTTTCTTTTGCAGAACATGAAGAAGACAAAGAAAAATGTGAAGTTAATAAAATGATAAGGCTAGCAAAGACAATGGAGATTTGGAAGTATTAACCTTCTCATGATGAGATGCAATGTGATTCTTCAGCTTGTATTCATGTGCGTATCGTTTTCCGCACTCAGGATATGGGCAAATATGATAATTCTCCTGTGAATGTGTTTTCATGTGCGACCTGAGGTTAAAATCTAGAGAGAACGCCTGCATTACAGAAAATTACAAGACCAGAATTGACATAAATAGCCAGCGGAATCAAGACGAAATCTTCATATTTTCATCATCCCACTCCAACAATTATTGAGATTCCAGAAGGTAGATTTACTCACCTTACCACAGCCTTCATGTGGGCACACAAAGTCTCTCTCTCCAGTATGGATTAAGAAATGCCTCTTTAGCTTTGAACTATCCAAAAATTTCTGCAGAGTAAGGTTTAAGACATTTAGCATATAAAGATAACAAAGAGACGGTATAGACAAAGAATCGAGGTGTAGTATAATAGGACAATCATGCAATTCTCTTTAACAATTCTATCAACTACAAGTAGATATGCTGAAGAACATTATGCCTTTCTGTTCGTTGCACGTTTCTGACTATGAGTTAGTTAAGATCAATTGTCAAAGGCAACTTGTTTTGCGGAAGCCTATGTGAGATAAAAGTTTTTCCCAACTTCTATGAAATATGCAAGTCATATAGCATCAGAAGTCCTTTATCAAGATTTGCTTAGATCTACCATTGCAATTATACCAGCAAAAGGTGTTATCTGATTCACTCTTCAATAAATCTCAATGTAGTTGTGCCACAAGTTCCCACAATAAGTTAAAATAATAATAACATGAAAATCCCACTACCTACTCAGAGATTTCCACAAGAAATTAAAATACTACTAATAAAAAAAAGAACAGGGCCAAGGACACCATGTGGACTAAGCTGCATGAAGTTCCTTTTCTATTTGTCAGGTTAGTTTCGTTCCCTTCTGATTAGGAACTGACAACACTTCTTAACAGGTCTTCAGCATTACAAAGTTGGTTTATAAGCACCAACATTTGTCCCCTTTTCCTTTCTTTCTTGTGAAGTAAAGAACTGTACAATTACATATTCTAAAGGCATAATTAAACACAGTGATCTCCGTTTGTTTGTGGAGGTGGTCTCTTGTTAACTCATGGCATTCAATAACCTAAAGGGGTTCACCATTAGAACCAATTCAAAGTAGATAACTCTGTAAATCTGCATCCGTTAGGGTATAAATGGATATATAATTCCCTAAATATAGAGCAAAACGTTATAAGATATATGCATCACCACCAAAATCTCCATCCGAGGCATTAAGAGCTCCACAATGCTTTTCAACCTTTTCCTTTATGTGTGAGGTATACACGAAAGGACTATTTTTTCCCTCTTTTCTTGAACTTAAGTATACCACTTTGGGGCACTTTATGGCGCATACTATGATAAATGGGCAACAGGAAAAGTTAATATGTTCTTATGGTTAAGCCATTTATCCCAAAATTCACCAGGAGATCATATTACCTTTCCGCAATTCTCATAATGGCATACATATTGTCTCTCCCCATGAATATGAGAATGCTTCCTCAAGGCTCCAGCATCGATAAATGTCTTTCCACAGCCTTCGTAACTGCAAAGGAAAAGAACTTCTGTTGTTGGTTCAGGCTCAGGCTCTACCACTTCTGGTTCTTTTGACTTCTCTTTCATGGCCTTCATCGTGGCCTCTGGAAAAGACAACAAATTTGTAGGTCAAATGAGCACGGTTTCCAATTATCACTACGCATGGAGAAAAGAAATATTTTGAGGTAAAGAAAACACAGAATCAGAATGATTTTATATTCCTCAACAAAAAATAAAATAGTTTCAAGCTTTGCCCATTCCATATACAGACAGTCATGAGAAGTCTGTAACTTGAGCATATAAACTTACCGGGCTTTCTTTATGTTGTAAATAGTAAATACCATTAAGTTAACAGTGTTCTGACTCATGGTGACCAATGTTTGGGTTCATTCATCACCTTCAATAAGGTTGACTGGTCACTAATAAATTTAGTTTCCACGAGCACCCTATACCTCTCCTAAGCCAGCTGTTGGGTTGTTACAGAAATAACCCCAAGACTTGACACATAAATACAAGGACCTAAATCTTATATGAATACACATGAGATTTGAAATCAAATAAATCATCAAAATAACCAACAAAAGCAATAATGTAAATTATATAAAGATTAGATGATTAGAAATCTGAAGTACCTATCACAAACATACAGGGAAGTTAAGCCGAACCCTTCAGGACATAAGGCCTTCATAACTATCTCCTAAAGAAATCTCAGAGTGTTCTCAGAAATTAAACCACAACAACTTCTCTTTCTATAGAATTTTCCTTTTCTAAAAGAGAGAATCTACCAGTAAACTTTCATCATGCTATTTAGGAGAAGTTTCATAAACCGTTCAATGTTAAATGGCAGGAACAGGGGCTAAATCATTCAAAAAAATAGAATTATAACTACAAACGACTACTCCTCTCACACAAGACGATTATCCACACAATACCTTAATCCAACTGTACCCCGCCATAGATCACAACAAATACACCAACTTCTTCAACATTATACTTCAATTTTAACCTTTCCTGAAAGGAACAAAATCGCTCCAAACCTCCATTACACACCTAAAATCTACTTGTATCAAACAACATAGTGTCACGCTGCTAACATCTGCAGACAACAAAAAGATGACACTGGATGCACAAATACAGATGTAAGTACCAAACAAAATACAAAATGAATAAGGGAATACATTATTTCAACATCAGTGAGATACATACGTCAGAAATACATAAAATGTTTGTAAATTGAACAAATAAGAAACAAACAGCAAATCCTAATGCGTAAATTATGGAAATAAAGAAGTCATTGGGACTAACCATTAACCCACTTCAATACCATACACTTCCCACCAGTTGTGATAAGGTCTTGAGGCACCCTAAAACAAAATCAACAGGTTAGCAATGTCCAAAAAACCTTACCAAAAACTGGAAAGAACTGCTCCGCTCAACTCATCCGTTAGATACACAATTTCTACATACACCAACAGGAAAATAACCTAAAAACAATTAAGATCGCAAACCAACATATCAATCAATCAACCGGAGTAACTTCATCCAAAGAACACTGGAAAATTATACAGAAATAATGAGGGTTTTCTTATTTACCATTCTTTGAACCATTTAACAGGAGGGGTCCTAGACTTGGTTAAGGGGCGTCTATCGAACAGGCTGTGGCTGATGTGAGTCTCCATCGCCTCCCTCCCTCTTTGTGCCACCAGCCGATTTTCTTAAAATCAACGGAAAAAAGTCTTCATCAGCTAAAATTAGGGTTAGGGTTTGGAGGGTGTGCACAAGAAAGTATTTTTATTAAGAGAACAGAGCTATCAGCTATGGAAGTTTTCTAGAGAGAGAAAGTAATGGTGTTGGTGTGTTTAATCTGCCATTGTTCTATTCTCCAGACCGGCTCAGCATTGCCCTCTAACCGGTCCGGTTCATCAACACTCTTCTGCGTTCTGTGCGATCCGCTGGAAGGGTAGTTTCGTACTATCAACTATGTGATCACAATTATTTTTTAATTATCATAATTACGATATAGAGTACCTAAATTACGTCGACTTTTACTGTGATTTAATACAATGAAAAATACTCTTAATTTTTTAAAAAATTGTTAATACTGTTATCCAATAATAAACCTATTCTTTATTCCGTTAAAATGAAATTAAAATTGATACGTTCAAAAAACGCATACGTCCAATTGATATGGACTATACTCAAAGTTTGGGTCGAAACAAATGCAAATCCTAAAGAGAACATGTGAGAAAGGTGTTAGCACTTCGACGCCCAAGTCAGTATTGGATTTAAGACGGAATAAAGCCAAAAAGTAAATAAATGTAATTGAAATTGAGATATGATGAGTAAAGTCGGTAAAAAGTACAAGAACACATGATGATGTACTTGTAAAGTGGTTAGAGAATATTTAAAGAGTATTTTAAAAAGTGTTTAGAGAGTGAGAGAAATGATTTAAAATGTAAGAGATGTGTGAAATAAGTTAGAGGGTCTCATGAAGGTGTTTTGAAATGCCATATGCATGAAAGAGTAAATCTGTATTTATAAGGGGTGACATCTTCCGATAGGACTGTGCACGTTTCCTTCATTTTCTGAAAAGTAGATGAATGTCGTCTAGATAAGCCATAATTTAATCTTATCTTCTGTTAGAAGTATTTTTGAATCCTATCTCCGAGTTTGAGGGGACTTTTCATCAGCAAAGACTCATAACTGTTAGGGAATCCAAGCTGCCAAGGAGTCCAGGACTTCGGGGGCACCTTTCTCGTCTGTGAGGAGTGTCGATCGTCAGGGGGGTCCTCTTAAGGCTGATGTGGTCCAATGTGGCTGTTGACGAGATGCCACGTAGGAGAGTGCACTGCCATGTGCGTGGGCCTTTTGGCCAAATATTTATCAGACTTTGATCATGGTCCGAGTAGGAGATGCCTTCAACCTCTTCCCTTTCCCAATTTGTTTTTTGGAGGTCACCCGCTTGTCTACTTTCTAGGGGGTATCTGCCAAGGCCGCCTATCAAATATTTTTGGGCCTCTCATGATTTGGACCTTTTAGGTTGTTACGGACCTCTCATTTTTTTCTTCTTTTTGGATCGTTTAGGTCTTTTTAGACCAACCTATTTTTATGTACATAAAAAAATTGTATTCAACTCTCCAAAATACCTTTTCAAACTCTGAATATAATTTTATATATTTTTTTAAATATTTTGATGGACTGGAATGCCCTTCTAAAAAATACAAGGCATAACACATGGGGTGATGAGATATTGCTTTGAAATTTATCACTCAAGTGTTGTGTAATTATGTCAAATATTAGGAAATTATTGATAATTTTTCAAATAATAAAAAGGTATTTGTAATTATATCAAACTTTAGAAAAATAAATATAGATAACCCTAAAAATTGGATGTAGTAGTATCATGATAGAGTTACATTATCAGTTTTCAATTTTTATAACTCAATAACCAATAATGTCTCAGCTTAGTGATAAAGGGTAAGGCTAATGTCTCATGAACAAGTTCGAAATTATGGGTTTAAGCCTCACAGGACGTACGGATAATTATCTCACTTTATATAAATTATTATTTTATTGTAATTTGTTATTAGTCTTAATTATACTAATGTATCGATTGAATCATATATTACTAGAAAGAAATAGCGTATGAGATACCAAAAATTTCTATATACATCATCATTATCAATTTGTACTATTTCTTAAGGCTCGAACCCTTACGGTAACCAATTTTGGTAGATAAAATATGAATTAATTAGAATACTCTTATTTACCTAATTTGAAGTCTAGTGTAATTATACATAAATTTTTTGTGGTTTGAAAAGTTATATTTAGTAACTCCGAAGATTCCTTTGATTTAATAAATAAGTCATTTTGTTAGCCAAAATTCAACAATATTATTGATATTAACAAAAAAAAAAAAAGAATGAAAGTTGATAATTATCATCGTTAGATTTATTGCAGGTAAAAAAGAAAAAGAAGTCCGACTAGACAACACTTATAACGGTGAAGATTTTAAAAATAAAAGAGATATGTAAACCTTATTGGTTCAATGGTGCCTTGGTGGCGTGGGTTAGCCTTGGTGGCGTGGGTTAGCCTTGGTGGCTGTCGTCCCTTGGTGGGTTTGAGCAACCGGTGGTTGGGTTGCCGGCCTTTGTGGCTGTGGGCTTCCCCATCAGATTCGAAACCCTGAGTTAAAATTATTTATCGTATCTATTTTTCTCACTGTTCCTATAAATGTAATTGTTGTTATATTGATTTGTATTCCGCCATAATAATTATAATTTTTATGGGCTCACTATGAAATAAATTCCCAATAATATGTAAATAGTTAAATCTGACAATATACAACAAATAAAAAATAAAGATAAAAAATCCAAAGGTACCCATAAAAAGCAACTAAACAAATAAAAAAAGAAGAATGCAGAATGAGACTCCAAATATAAAAAGAAAAGCGTGTTACATATATATATATACCCACTCTCCACCTGCTTTTTTGGGAATCTTGTGTTTGGACAGCAGGAGCCCACCACCTTTTCTTCTTCCATTTCATTATTTTATAAATAAAATAGTTGTTATTCATTCTTGAGTGGAGTCGAGTGATGATACTATGCAGTAAAAAAGAAGAAAGAAAAAACATGTCATTTCAACGTAAGATCAATCAAGATTTCCCTGACTGGCAATGTGTGTTTGGACATTTTCTTACTTCTGATATCATGGTCTTCACACGTGCCACTGATTCTCATCTTTTTGCTTTTCAATATCTTAAGAATGATTTCAGGGATAAGATTGATGGACAGAGGGCGTGGAACTGGGCTGAGGATTGAACTCTCTAAAATGGCAAGGATTTGAGGCATGCAAGGACGGAGAGCCTCCGTTGGTGACAGGCAACGCGCTGCCATCCGTAGCAATTGCTTGATGCTGCGTCGCGTGTACTGTGGCAAAACAACTCTTTTGTCCACAACTTCCATCATCCGTCCCTTTTGGATCAACGGGACAGCCCACTCCACGATCGAGGCCGGCGATTCAACTACGTCAATCACTTTTCGGCTGGATATTAGCTCCAGCAACAACACTCCGTAGCTAAAAACATCGGTTTTGGTGCTCAACTTGCAAGGCGTGGTGTAACCAGGGTCTAGGTACCCTATTGTACCCGCAGGTACATTTAACTCGTCTTCACGGATGGCCAACCCAAAATCGGCTACCTTTGCCTTCCAATTCTTGTCAACCAACACGTTGGCTGATTTGATATCCCGGTGCACGATGGAGGGGTCGGATTCATGGATGAAACCAACCCCCTTAGCAATATGGATGGCGAATTCCACACGTTTTGGCCACGACAGAGGCATGGCCGAGAGGTGGAGGATTTCATGCAACGTACCGTTAGGCATGTATTCCGTGACAAGAATTTTGTTGCCAAAAGAGTCGTAGCTAATGCCAAGCAAGTTGATGAGGCATGGATGGGGATGAAGCGACGATAAGATACGTGCTTCGTTCTCCAGCTTCGTGTTGTCTCCAAGCTTTTGGAGGCCTAAGGATTGCTTCTTGATGGCGACGTGGTTGCCGTCTTTGAGGATGCCTCTGTACACGCTGCCGTGGCTTCCTTTTCCGACTATTCGCGACGGAGAGAATCCATCCGTCGCTACTTCAAGTTCTTGGAGATCAAATTCCTTCATTTTCACTCTCTTGTGTTCTTGTTTTTTTATGTTTTTGGCACATTGAAGTGGAGGGTGAGAAAGGGTCTATGAAGTGAATATATATATATATATATGTATATATAATTAAATAATTAAAAGTTTAAGACAAACAAATAAAGGAAAGTATGGGGAGGGAATCAAAATCTTTAATTTTTTATTTTAGAAAAAGCAAAAGGGTGAGGCAAAGGTGGGTAGGAGGTCAGAATATTGGACTGCTAGCTGTTTCTTTCCCCCCTCCCCCCCCCCACTGATTTTTTGGGATGCCCAAAAGATTCTAAGGCTTATACTTTGGGAATTTTTCAAAATTTACAGTGCTTTAAATAAATTAATTGTAGCCAAAGTTGAGTTGTAAAATTATTTTTGAATTTAATTGAAGGGTAAATGATAATGAGTAGACTGCGGTTTCGTATAATTATGAATATTCTTTTATTTTTTGAAAAATTATAAATACTGTTTGATATTTGATAAAAGTATGTAATTTTTGGATGAAAGTTTATAATTGTTAACTTTGCGTTTAATCTACTTTTTAAAAAAAGAATTAAAAAATTATAAGAAAATCAGATGAGGTGGATGGAAATTTATAAAAAAAAATCCACTAAAAATGTTATTAAATTACAAAAAATAATTAAAATTACAATTCATAATTTATAAATATATTTTAGTCACAGCACCACAAAAAATATGATGGAAACCTAATAGAGACTAACGAATTGACTTAGAGGGTGTTTGGTTAAGTTATCTTAAAACATCTTATAAGATGTTTTAGGATCTTATAAGATGTTGAAATCCTATTTCAAAAATAAGCTCCTAACGTGTTTGGACCTTATAAGATGTTAGGATGTTTGGCATAATAAGGTCTTTAATTGGTAAAATAACTCAAATGGGCATGATACTATTATGATCAAATAAGTTGTTATTTCTTGACATATTTTGTTTAAAAATTTTTTGAAACACTTTTATAAATAGTACACATTAATTTAATTCTAAATAAAAATTTAATAGATAATTTTTTTTCAATAAAAAATAAATTATTACCTAAGTTTTGAATAAAATAATTGATATTTTCTTTGTTAATGCAATATTTTCTTAATCATATAATTTATAATGTCTTGAATTTATTTTTTTAATAATTATAATATCAATATCAATCTTATTTTTATTTAATTATAATAATTTATTATTAAATAATGAAGTATTTTTTCTTTTTTGAATGTTAAAAAAATTCTTTAGATCCTACAAAGATTATGTGCATGTATGTTTGTGCTTGTGTGTGTGTGTGAGAGAGAGAGAGAGAGATTGAAAGAGAGAGAATAGAGTGTGTGTGAGAGAGAAAGAGAGTAAGGGTGTGTGTGTGAGAGAGAGAGAGAGAGAGTGAAAGAGAGAGAGGAGAGTGTGTGTGAGAGAGAAAGAGAGTAAGGGGAGTGTGTGTGGGTGTGTTGAGAGAGTTTGTGTGAGTGTATGAAGGGATATTGTAGTCTTATGACATATTAATATTACATATCTTATAAAATCTATACTATATAAAAAGAAAATGCTTTTTTTTCTTATAAACGGTGAATATGACACCGCGACATTAATTTTGTTATTATACCAATAATACCCCTTAGTTGATTTTCTTTTTTTCTCATTGTTGCTTTCTTTCTTTTTTCTTTTTAGGAATATGATGTGTTGGCTTATATATAATTTTTTATTCATAATATGTTTTAAATATAAAATATTATTTATTATATGTACGCAGGGATAGAGCGCCACGGCAGCTAATGTTACAAAAAAATTTAGAAAAATTAACTTTTTTTTTAAAGAGCTTATATGATCCAAAATATTTTATTTTGAGATATTATAAACTCTTTAAAAAAAAAATAGCCAAATAAATATTTAGAGCTTATAAGCTCTCAAACATCTTATAAGATGTTTTGAGGAGCTTATAAACTTAGTCAAACATCCTCTTAATTGTTTGACGGCTAAAATCAAAAGAATGCCCATAATTTTTCTAACAACAAAAATATTTATAATTATGATAAACTTAAAAGAGGACATCGTAATTTACACCCTTTAATTTAATCTAACTTTATAAGGACTGAAACTTTTCAAAGTTTTATTTTTTGTTCCACACATGCAATCATTTGTACACAAATTGGGAGTTTGAATCCAAGACCTATACCAAGAACTTCTGAAGCCCAAACTACTTAAATATCCCCTAAATACAGTTATTCTTGTTTATTTTTGTCCAATTGATTTGTCCTAATAAAGTTGGACTTGGACTCAATTGAAATTCAAACCAAGTCTTGGTGGTAGTACATTTGACTTGAATTAATCTCAGACTGATAAATATTAGATTATAACAAGAAATTTAAGAAATTAATATGTATAATATCTTGTAAACCCAAGAAGAAAAATTTCAAATCCTGACCAGATTTGACAGGATCAGCTTTCTTGCAATCCAGCAATCAAAGAAAAAGTAATCAAATGGAGTAAAAGAAAAAGATCACCTCCACAGTTCACCAGCAAATGGAACTCGAGGAATTGTAAGATTGCATAAATTTCTGGATCAATAATAACCACCATGCAAGTTGCAGGAGGCAAAAGAAAAAGAGAAACCGAAGGTTGATCACTTGACATACAAGGATATGCTAGCTTCAGCTCCGATAGGAGAATCACCTCGGGCGAGTCACGGGCCAGAACTTCTATCTTCTGGCGCAGACTACCAGGCGCACAAGGCACTAACCTTATGAGAGAAAACGGTCAATTATAACTGAAAAAGGGATGGAAATAATGGCAGAAGAAAACACGAGCAATGGTGCTGCTGCAGGACAGGACTACGAGTCCGGGTTTCAGTCCACACGAGGGAACTGTTTTTTGGTCATTGGCATGCATAGTCAGTCGAGAGGAGTGGTTAGTGCTTAGAGGAAATGGGAAAAACTCATGCAAGATTACTCTATGTATGAAGTTGGCTAGAAACTGGATCGTGACCAGCAGTAGCTTCCTTGTGTTTCAAGGAAAGATTGGTGAATTGTTGATCAAGATCTCTGCTCTTGGCACGACGATGGCTGGACGACATCGGCTGCTGCTGCTGCTGTGGTTGCTGTTGCTGATGATACAGGCTCCGTAGTCTTGCGACTTCTCTCTCCAATACTTCATGCTCCACTGCACACACCATCCAGAAATGAGTTCCAAGAGAATCTGTTCTAATGAACTTCGGACACTTGATAGGACGAGAACTTACTATACTTGATAAGCTGCTCCTGAGATAAACTATCTAATCGTTGCTTCAGTGCTTTGTTTTCCATGGTAAGAATGAGATTTTGCTGGTTAAGGAATTCAAGCTCAGCAGAAACTTCAGAGCCTTCTGCCTGCAATGGTAAACAACATACGTTATATCAGGAACTAGGAAGAATTAGTAGTGTGCTGTATCATACTAAGATTTTTGTGGAGCAGGAAGAAGACTTGCCTGTAGAGCTTGGACGTTTCTCTCAAGTTCAGCTATATATTGAAGCTTCCGGACACGCGAACGCTGAGCAAATTGCCTGGGTAAGGTAGAAAGTCTTAAGTTTAAAAACCTTCAATTGCTGATAAATTGTTGGAATACATTGAAGAAATTTGAGTGAAATTCAATGAACAAAGAAAGAAAATTGCACCAAGTAAAATAGCTACTTTTACATTGTCTCGTCATATAAATTAAAAATCTCTAAATATCCAGGTAAAACACAGACATGGGAAATGTAAGTGTATTATTATTACAGAACCACCTATAATCTTAATGTTTTATATGCTTAAACCACAGACATGAAAGCAGAATATTATGTTCACTACCCAGAGTCTAGAGCAGCTAAGAGCAAGAAGAAAAGAAATTCATTGCTAAGTTTTCAGATAAGTACTCTTATTTTTAGTATACCTTAACCCGACATCAATACTTTAGTTATACTACTCAGGGATAGCAATCACTCCAGGTAAGTTTTTCTAAATTTCAGGACGTAAGAAACACAGTTTACTGCTCAGCTTACAATTGAACTATTAAGGAAATTCACTTGCTTTGTGAACCATGTAATCAGATCAAGGATTGGTAAATAGTTGGTAAGAATCCCTTCGGGAGCATTAATCAGTGTTTATCCATTGTTATGCTTACTTCATATCTGGATAAGAGAGCACCCTGTTAAACCTAGGGAGTTAACCCGAAACCCATGTGTAGCTCTTCCAGAAAAATTTGAATATGTGCAAAACAAGGTCATGTTACTCACTGATGTGTCCTCAAATTAATCCTTAAGCATGCAAGGATCATTCATTTATTTCACTACATAATTCCAATCATAAATTGCTCACCAATAACATGTGCAACATTGAGAGAAAGGGAATTACCAAATGAACAAAAGCTGCCTAAGAATTGAGATTCAAAATTTTCATTAACTCGAACTTCAACAACATTTATCAAGTAAAGGAGGTTTACATACTGTTTGGCACGTTTTGTGTCTGTTTCTGATGCCGAAGACTTGACATGAGTAGAGTCCTTGCCAGAGGACCCTTTTGGACCTGATTCAACATCTTCCTGCTTTTCAGACAATGAAGTTGGATCCCTATCGGCATCTTGCGAGGTGCTTAGAGACCCCGCATTAGGAACAATGGCAGTGTCCCTAGGAGAAGGCCGGCCACGGGGAGGTGCAACTGAACTTATAGGTGTATTCCATGGCTTGTTCTTGGTTTTGCCGGAAGGATTTAGGTTTGCATAGAAAGAACTATGCTGTATACCTTTATAAAAATCAAAGTCTTGAGATCCCCATGAAGATAATGGAGTCATATTTATTAACTTGTTATCATCTTGAGCTACATAATTCATACTTCCAACATTAGCTGTATCAATATATGCAAAGGAATCACTTGATGAGCGCCGATGACCTCCTCTACGCACAGGTGGTTCGGGCTCATTTAGGAGTTCATCCAGCCAAGAAGGTTGTTCCTCTAACAAGAAACTTTCAGAGGAAGTACGTTGATGATGTGAATTTCCGTGTCTGGGCTTCTGAGGAGCTTTTGGACCAATTACTGAAGTAGGAATATATTCATCATAGGATGGAGGTAAGCTAGGAAATGGACATTTAGGGGGCAGTAATGAATTCTTCCCATTGTACATCATGTTTCTCATGGTTGACGATCCCTTGGAGTTTGCCATAGCTGAAATATCAGGTCCTGCTAATAAAAAAACTCAACAATATAATATAAGAAATGTAATCCGGAAAGTGTAAACCCGTAGCAGCAGTCCAGTATCCAAATACACAATGTCAAGTGTATCATGAAATAGAGAAAAGGTAAAAGAATCAAGAAAACAATACAACCAAATAAAAATCAGTACAAAGCATCCCACTTTCAGATACACAAGAACTCTATATATAAACAGAGAATCAAAGGTTTCACGACCTACCCAAAAATGTGAGTGGTTCCTATTATAAGAGGAACAATCTCATTTTATCCACCATAGCACATACACCTACTAATGCCCTCCGCACCCCCACCTACATCCACCCACCTTGGGAACAGGAAACATAAAATCAACAGGTGTAGGTCAGACCTTATCCTTTATCTCCAGTTTAACAGTTTAAATTAGACAGAGGAATGAAAGCTGCATGTACTTGGCTAGTACCCCCAAATATGACTTTAAAGGCATCGAACAAGCACATACACTTAGTCATAAACACCATTCAACTAAGAAAAAGTTAAGCTAATGGAATACAAAACAAAAAACTCTTGAAGCTCAGAAAAGCGCCTTCAGTACACTAATCAACAAGTGGCAATTCCAGACTAAACATCATACCTGGAAGGGCTTAGATCCATTCAGTAAAATGATTGTGTTAGAGATGTTTTCCTGCTAACCTTAAGAAAGGTAAATGTATTTTGACTCTACATTAAACACTAGTGTTTACACTAGAAACCCCCAATCAGTCAAAGGGCCATACACATCCACAAAACCTATATTCCCACGTTACTAAAAACACAACATCCAGTGGAGACACTTGCTCCAACACCTTTTTCTTTTATAAGCATGATTCAATTCCCTAATTTAAGTTTCTTCACTAATTCCTCACCGTTGAGATATAGATATCAAAAGTTCAGCTCTTTACTTTACCCATGTTCCAACAATGAAGATCAAATCAAGAACAACAATAACTCTTGCCCATTAAATTTGAAATGAGCAATTAATCACCAAAGTTTTGAGATTCGGGAAGAAATGAATGCTAACCTTCAATAGTTATGAATAAAGATCTTGAGAATGTCACAAACAGCAAATCTAGAAACAGAAAAGATCAAACTTCCACGAGGTGCCCAATGGTTTCTTCTTCTGCTTCAAAAGCCCCCTTTTTCTTTGCTGGCTGCTCCTTTTATTTCTCGTCTCTCTTTTCCTCTCTCTATTCTACTTGCACAAAGTAGCTGTTCTAGTGAGGATGAGTAACTGTTCAAATCGAGGGTTTTTGATAACTCAACATGAGCTTCGACTTTGTTGCTTCAGCATTATGCAACTCCAAAGCAAACCCAAGAAGATCAAACACTTGCCACATCACGCTCCTGCATACAGAATGTGCACAGAATTATTTAGTATGCACCAGCTGCTATGTAATCCATGATGACACATTCATGTGAGACCCAGAGAATGGACCATGGCAGACTTTACTTAACTTGTATTCATCAATATGCCACCTCATTCATCTGGTATGCACATGCATTAATTTATAAAAAGTCACTCACTTAAAAACTTAGACAAACAGAATTAACCAGAAAAATAAATAAAAAAAAAAATGACGTTGCAACCCGCTGTTAGTAGCTCTAAAATTTAAACAATATCTTTACTAAACCAATAAGTAAAGATCGGTTTCAAACTAAGCATCATCAAAACAAGATATTAGATCCACTCACAAGCTGTTCTTTTTTATGTTACTTTTTTCCCCTCTGAGTCTCTGACATAAAACCCGGAAATTTTGATTTAGAACTGCATGAACCACCAAGCTTCAAACTCATATTTAGGTTCAAATGTTCACATGCAAACCAGAAACTCATCCACTACCAATTGCTGATAAGCATTAAAACCAAGTATCTGAAAGTTTAAAAGCCAGAGTATCACCACAATTTCAGCTGAAAATAATACAACAGTTCTATCCACATCCAACTACATTTAGAAATTAGAACCCTATCCTATAAAACCTCAAGCAATACAATTTCAAGCTTGATTTAATCCCTAATCTAATTTTTTTTCACCAACCACCCACTGATTGCAAACAGACACATGCAACTCAACCTTTCTTCACCCACATTTTCTCAGAACCCCCCGAAACTCTAACCAGCACCAAATCAAGCAGACGGAAACAACCCACAAGAGCCAGACTCAAACACGTGCATCCAATCACAAAATCAAAGGATTGGTAGATTCGGAAATAAATGAACCAAATTACCTTCAATAACTGCGAGTTATGATCTTGACAAATGTGAAGCCAGAAACGACAATCAAAGCTCAGTGAGTATCACATCTAGGGTTCCGATTGTCTCCTCCGAAAGCCCGCCCCCCTTCTGCTGGTTTTGGTCCTTCTTTATTGCAATCACTCTGTGTCCTCAACAATTGCACACAGTTGACATCTTATATGTATGGTGAAATATAAAAGTAATAATATATATATATATATATATATATATGCTTCTTAATGTTTTTTCATTGCATTTTGTCCTAATTTTCAACCATTTCACCCTAATTTTCAACCATTTCACCCCAATCCAATGTGGATTTGTCACATTACATTGGAACTCTATCCATTGTTTGTATTTTTCCCCAATCTTGAAATACCTCAAAGATTTAATCCACTGATTATTTTTTATTTATATAAAAAAAATCAGTAAAGCGAATAGTACAATTATTCTCATTTTTTCAAATAATCAATTTGACTCGTAATCATTCAAAAGATAATTCCATCGGCACACAAATAAAAATTTAGAACAACGCCTCATAACCTATCATCTAAGACAAACATGTTGTTACAGCAACGTCAAAATATAAATTAGATCAAAACTAATCACCATAAATATTACAATAAAAAGGTAAATATTGCAATAAAATTTGTTAGATTTTAAATCAAGTCAATAAAAAATGAAATAAATGTAGGCCAAACTCATAAATGGTCCCAATAAATTAGGCAAAATGTAGCAACAGCACAAGTTGCATTAAAAAAAGTAGGGATTTGGTGGGTTTGGGACAACCAAACTCTCCTGGCAACCACATTTTATGACCAAACTTTTGTGGGCATTTATGTTGTCTTTTTTATTTTTTTATTTCCACATTAAACATATGTTGTTGTTGGGCTGGCTCCAATGTGGGATGTGGACTCACTCTGTATTATCACAGGCCATAGTTTAACTTTAGTAAATTATAAAAGATTTTAGATGAGATTTGTCGTAGTTATAAATAATTTTTTTTAGTTTAAAAAATTATAAATATTTTTTTAAAATTAATGATTGTCTAATATATGTCCTTATAATGGGTTATTATGAAAAATATTTGTTAGATGGTCATTGATTTTACGTAGTAATTATAGTTTTTTAAATAATAATGAAATATTATAATTATGATAAATTTAAAAAAGTTGGTTGTAATTTATTTTTAATTTAATGTATTGAGGATATTGTTTGAGAATTGAGAAACTCGTAATTATTACAAGTTGGCTGTTAGTATTTTACTACTATAAAGTAACTAAATCGTAGTTTGTGTACATATATCATGGTACTGAGAGTGTGGTTGCACATGTTTAAAATAAGTACTTATTATTATTGAACAATGTTTTTGTTTTTAAATTGTGTAAATTAAGTTGATCTAGAAGTTATAATCAGCTCTCTACTAGCAATGTAATTTCCTTGTGAAATTGTAAATAGTATGAATAATTACACTGTTCTTCTCTTAGGTTTCGTGTAATTACACATACACCTTATGTAATTTTGAAACGGGGGACAGTGGGATTGAGGGTGGTGATAATTAATTATTTAAATGGTATTTGTTATTATAAGGATAAATTACAAAAGCTCCTTTAAGATATGTTTTAATTACAGATATTTTTTTTTATTATTTAAAATATTACAAATATTCTCTGAAATTATAAATTATAAATAACCCCTTTAATGCATTGTCACAAGAGAGTATTTGTAATTTCAAATTGATATTTATAATTTTTTGAATAACGAGAGAATATTTATAATTACGATAAACTTTTGAAGAGTTTATTATAATTTATCCTAAAATTAAATTAAAAGAAAGGAGAAACTTCCTATTCTCAAATATTCAGGAAACTGAAAAATGCCTAAGAAACATGTGAATGCTGTAGGATGCAATGGCCATGGAATCATTAAAAGTGGGAAACTAATTGGCTAATTATGTTACAATGTAAGTGTGAACAAAGCAAGTCCACCAGATCGCAGACTGCATCGAGCTCGCATCGCTATTCCACCAGGTCGAACGACCTCGATTCTGTAGGTCGATGCTGGGGGAAAGAAACCAATGCGTCGATCAATAGCGTATTTATTTACTTTTCTTCTTTTATTATTGACGGAGATACGTATATTGTCTTTGAGGACGTCAAGAACCAATGAGCTTCTTCCATCTAGCGTACCCCAGAACAAGAATGAATAGCGCTATGGAAGCGATTGTCATGATCCCGACAATGGCCCAGAAAGTCCCATTGATGTTGTACAATGTGCAAGGAATGTTCATCCGAATATCCCAGCTATGAGAGTTTAAACTGCGATGGAAAACGAGGCTATTGTCATCGTCAACTGAAGTTGTATGAGTTTGTTTCTCTGGTTGTCGAGTTGGATGTTGATATAGTCCTCTGTGTCGTTAATGTATTCTCGTACTTGCAAGTTTAGGACATGCGAAATAAGAGAATGTCGAGAGTTTAAAACTCAACAACATGTTCCTGATGTGATTCTCTCTACGACCGCGGTAACATAGTTACAGTATTTCCTTAGACCACATGAATTCCAACACTTGATCTTCCGACCACATAGCAATACGAACTAGTTGGAATCAATGTTAGCAAAATGTTCCAGGGAGAAGCAAGAGAAGTTATGATGCTCCTAATCAGAAACAACGTTAGAGCCAATTCCCTGGAACATGAAAATCCTCAAAATTTCAAGAAACTACATAGGATCTACTCTTCTTTACCAATTAAACACATCTTACGCTCAAACACCTGGCCTCACTGATATATACTTACAACTCCTTTTTTATCACGATTTTTTTGTCAATATCAACAAATTTAGTAAATCTTTACTAAGAAAATGACTTATTCGTTAGATAGAAGTAAACCTCATGGACGGCAAATGTAATTTTTCAAACTATATGGCGTCTGTGTGTAATTAGACCAAACCTCAAAAAAAAAAAATGTAACTATCCCTTAAAAAAATATAAAACTTATAAGCCACTCAAACTTTTCGTATGAATACTAAGAATACAGTCTCTTTTGGTACATCATTAAAAACTGAAAATATAGATTCAAACATAGCATCCCTAAAGAATTATCGATCAGTACAAAAACTTATATCTCATTTCATCCAAACAAAGTATTAGTAGAAGTCTTCAAACATTAATGTTACTCTGACCATGAAAGTCAAACCACATTCAAGTCACACACAATGAAATAAATACCATGCGACTTATGTGTTTTCTCCTGAGAATTTAATGAAAATCGTGTTTGGTTGATACCCATTAGTTTGACCATTTTTTGGTCCTCATTTTATTCACATTTTTGGAATTATAGTTAGAAGTAATTACATATAAATAGTGTAATTTTTTTTATTTAAGGTTAAATACATTTATGTTCTTCTGAAAATAATTTAATCACACTTTATCTCTTGTAATTTTAGAAATTATACATAAAAACCCTTTTGAATATAATTACGATCACTCAAATTGAAAGTTCATTTCGTAGTAAAGGTGTGATTATGATACGACCATTTTCGCAAAAAGCTTAAGCATAATTTCAAAAGTTTGAAGTAGTGAAGTGTAATTATATTATTTTATAGGGGTCTAAATATAATTGACTTTTTATTTTTTTTATTTGAACACATCACTGTGTCAATGATTGAATACATATAATTAATAAACGAGATTTATTCTTGTTGATATATATATATATCAAATTATTTGACATAATTATAAATACCTTATTGTTATTTAAAAAATTATAAATAATCCCTGATTTTATTACAAACTATCAAAAATATCTTTTTTGAATTATAAATTATTTATATATACATTATAATTTTTAAAAATATTTTTATAAACTAATATTCTCTATAGATTATTTTAATGTCTTTAACAACGAGACAATTACGTTAGCCTCCATTAGACTTTCATTCAATTTTTATGATAAATCGACAAAAATATCTTTTTAAATTATAAATTATTTATAAATATATTATAATTTTTCAAAATACTTTTTATGAATTAATATTCCCTATAGATTATTTACTTTATCCACCGTCGAATTTTTTATATTTTTTAAATATTACTTTTATTTAAAAAAAAACAACAAGGGTAAAATAGTAATGTCCACTTCACCATATATGAGCTACATAATTATTTTTTATTTGAAGGGGGGAAGGGATATATTTGAAAATTTTTAAATAATAAGGAAGAATTCATAATTATGTTAAACTTCAAGAGAAGTAGTTGTAATTTACCCTATATATATGGCAAACTTTTGGTCATGTAAATATAGGTCGGTAGCATTTTTTGTCTTGTAATTTACTCCAAATTACACATTTCATCATTTTTTATGAATTTGATCCCTAAATATCTTTTGTTATTTTTTGACAAATTTAGTCACATGTTGACAATTTTAACCCTTTTTACACCGGAGTAGATCTCATCTTGGATCCTATAACTACATATAGATTATCAGCACTAAAATTATCAATACATGACTAAATTGCCAAAAAATTCTAAATGTAAACTGTTCAGAACTAAAGTTTATAAAAAAAAAATAATAACTAAATACATAAATGAAATAAGTTATTAAATAAAAAATACTACCAACCTATAGTTATAGGATTAAAGATGCAATTTTACTTGTGGGTATATATATATACCAAAGTCAAATATTAATTATATATATTTATTTATTTATTACATTTGTACAGAAGAAATTAATACCAAATCACCTGTTGAAATCATAAGAATACCAACAGATTTTGCAGATAAAAGTTGTAGTTTGGTTATTGGTAATGGTAAAACACCAACCAAATTGCAGCCTTATTTATTACAACTTGGTAATGATCTAGTGCAGGGGCAGGGTCAGGTGGGATTCTAGAAATTGCAATATCTATGTAATCTAGATTCAATTTGAATTGCATGTTACAAAGATTTTCTTCTAGTCCAAAATATTATGTGTAATTATGTAGAGGTAGTTTGTGTAAACAAATCATATATCAAGGGATCACTATATTTTTTAGTTTAACATATTGATATATTAAATCATTTTATGATATTTGGATGCAAGGAATGATGTACTGAGTTATTTTTATTAAGAAGAACTTATATCATTTTTCAGATGTGAATAACAGTAATAATTGAAGGCTAACTGTCCCATAAACAAGGGATTTTAATATAAACTGATTTGGCTTCATATAACTACTTGAAAAGTTTTGTAGTTTCTCAAAATAGGAGCAGAAAACATGAACATAAGATGCCTGTTACTTCTCTCAGAAAGCTTCTGAAGTTGAAATACAACGGAATCTGGAGAACAAAAAGATGCTGAAATTGCACAAGATTTACTACTATACAGAAAAATCAACTAAACACAGTTGTTGTACTGCATTTAATCAAAACAGGAAAAGTGTGTTCACTTTGTATTTTGCTATTGAATTTCATCAACAAAGGAGCATAGTCCAGGTGGGTCAATCTTACTTGAGAACAAGAAGTTATCACAAGAAAGTAATGGTGGAATCATCATATGCCATCATTCCCAGAAATTTCAATTGGATCAGCTCATGAACTGCATTCCTAATGGAAATAAATGGTACAAACGTACCTCAACTTCAAGAATGCCTTCTGCCGTGACTGACAAACTTCCTGTTTGTATACCGGCAACAGCAAAAATCTCGTTTTGCATAGAAACTTGATGTCACCACCGATTCCAAAAAAACTTGACTGTAGACCCCAAATGTGTTACTTGTACAATGATCTTTTGTTTTTCTTTTCAACTCGAGTTTGTTGGTTGTCTTTGTTTTCATTAGCACTCCTCAAATTTGCTCTTTGATGAATAAACAAAAAATGTGAATTTGATGGGTGAAATTATCTACCTATATCCACACAAATTTACCATATCATTGAGGAACTGAAAAGATCAAGCATCCATTATCCCAGCGTAATCCAATCTCTCTCCCAACTTGCAGGTTCTTCTCTCTGATAATTTTACCCCATTTACCAATCAAATTGTAATAACTTCCACGCCATTTCAATTTCATTACATACACATCTCCTGTATCATCGTCTCGAGCATTGATACCAACTTGATGCTCATTCCTCAATTGCTCCCGAGCTTGTTGCGTCCAGTAGAAGAGAATGTGATCTTCTACTGCTTTGCCTGGCAAAGTGAGGAATGGGTGATTGGTGTCCACATCCGACAATGTCAGAGCTTTCCTTACAGGCCAATTATCATGTCCAGATGCTGTTGCAACATGACGCTCCTCTGGAACTGAGAAGTATAAGCAATTATTTGCCCAACGTAATCTGATTTCTTGTCCAACACCAAGACCTTTATGTCTAATTATATTCCCCCATTTCCCAATAAGGTTGTAATAATTGCCGCGCCATTTCAATTTCATCCCATGAGTATCACCTGTATCATAATCTCGAGCATTTATAGACACATGCTCTTCCTTTCTCAATCTTTCCCTTTCTTGAGGCACCCAGTGCAGAAGAATATGTTCTTCAACTGATTTACGAGGCAATGGAAGAAAGGGATGATTAGGATCAACATCAGACGATGTTAAGACCTTTCTAATAGGCCAGTGGTCCTGCACCAACGGTGCTGCAACAGGTCGGGTTGGTTGTGGTATTGCAACAATCTGCTGTTGAGGAACTGAGAAGTGTAAGCAACCATTAAACCACCGTAGTCTAATTTCCTGCCCAACATCAAGCCCCTTTCCACGAACAACTTTTCCCCATTTTCCAATGAGATTATAGTAGCTACCACGCCACTTCAATTTCATTGAATACATATCTCCAGTATCATCATCCTGAGCACTAAGACTCACTTGTCCTTCAGCTTGTAAATGTTCTTGCTGTTGAGGTGTCATGTACACCACTATATGAGTTTCAACTTGTTGCCGCGACAATGTTAGAAAAGGATGGGTGATATCAACATCAGAGAGTGTGAGTGCTTTTCTGATAGGCCACTGATCCTCCACCCGAGGTACAGTATTGTAGTATGTTGTCCTCATTCCTAAATTCCAGAAAGGGGGAAACCATGAGAAGAGGAATCTTTAGCTGTTGATATTAGTTGTACTAAACCAGTTAATAAAGATTTACTTTGAGAAACAACAGCCAGGACAAATCAGGAATCCTCAAAGAATTTCCACATATAATTTAGTGCACGGTCATTAATTGGAGTTCATCCATGGCCACCAATTATACATGCACGGGTTACTAGTAAATGTGGCGCATACTTTTGGGAAAAAAACATGTAAAGTTCTGAAACAGCGTTTACAGACTGGTGAAACAAATTTCAAAATGACAAGCAGATAAATTTGGAGCAAGAACATTGTCAACCTAAAAACACAAACCTTTTACTCTTGTTGCTCATGTTCGTTTATCTTAATATACAATCCAATTAACAGCAACAGCCAATGAACTCATACCAAACTAAGACAAGTAGTTCCCATTGACTAATTCGAAAAATCTACTAAAAGATGTACGATCACCAGTCCAGGAAAACAAACCATCAACCACCATAATCCACGGATTTTAAGCCTTCCTGCAAATCCAATTCAGAAAAGGAAAAATACAGAGTCCAAACTTTCCGTTCAATTAAATAACTCCCAGAAATTCGACTGAAACAAAAGATCACATCCTAAATCATATATCAAAACCCCCAAAAGGTCAAACACCAAAAACAACAATTTATAACAACACAAACAAGCGAATTTACGAAATTAAAATCCGCAACACCCAAAATTCGATCGTCGCCCTTTATCTAAGTATATTCAATTAAAATCGAAAACAAGCTCTTACTCTGTTACGAAATCCTCCGTTCGATTACAGAGACCCCAAAAAATCTTAGATCCTCGCAAGCCGGTGGAAAATAGAAGTGATCGAACACTGCAAAACTCCGATTCCAAATGAGCTGTTGGCGGGAACTCAAGAATTGTTTAGGGTAAAGCGGTCAAATAATAAATGGTAGAGTTCACCAAGGTCTGGAAGGGCAAGCAAAACAAGAAACGTCCTCCGAGTACGGAAAGACGCATTCGGCGGCTGAGGCTGAGTCGTCGGCGGCGGCGGCGGCGACTGGTGGTGGAAGCGGTGTGAGTAGGTGAAGCGGGTGGGGGTGTATGCCGTGTGTGAACAGAGCTTGGAAAATATGTGAGAGAGAAAATTGAAGAAGGACAAATTCTGTGAATTGAGCAACACCCAATTTCCCATATTTGGACAAGTTAAAATTTCACAATTGTGACTTCCATAATGTAATGATGTGATCTCAACTAATTAAATAATAAATATTATATACTTGCACCGTAATTGATGTATAATTTAAAAAAATGATCAATCACATAATAAGTATATAATATTAGAAATAATCTGATCCAATCAAACCTAATTTGAATAAGAATTTTCATGTAGACTTAAATATTATGAATTTAAATATGGTTGACAACGCATAACTTGTCATAAACCGTGTTCTCATGAGAGTAGCGCCAAAAACAAATAAATTATTCGATATACAATTGAAATCGATTGATATAAATTCGTTTGAATTCGATTTGTTAAATTTAATATATCGAATTTGAACATTTTTTTTTGTTCGATAAACATTTTAGTTTGACTAGAGCTCAATTTGATCAGTGTAAAAATAATAAAATATACTTAAAAGTATTAATTTATTTGGGCTCAATCCGTGTTTGATCCAATTAAATTTTGTTTGGACTTAGGATTCATTTGTAATACAATTTATTATTATTGTTATTATTTTAAAAAATATGTATCGATATTATCAATAAAAAAAATTAAAGAAAAATTATATATAGATACTAAAATAAATAAAAATAAGATATGCTTTTTAGCCCTTTACGTTTATCGTTCCACCCAATTTTAGATATAAACAAAATTGGACTTTTGAAGTGTTTCATACACATCCAATTTTGCTTTCTCTCAAACCATTTTTCGTAACCAAACACCAAACTTTTGGTATACATCCACTTTTCGCTCCAAGGAGACAATAATCAAAGAAAATTCAAACATAATTTTTGAAATTCGTTATTAAATCAAATAAATTTAAATAATGATGTGTTCGACCCGATTCTTAATATTTATAGTCTTGATATGAGTCCATATTATGACTAAATTAATAGTTTGGATCTGTTTAGAGTCAAATCCAAAATATTTAGGCATGTAATATGTAATATGTAATAACAAAATCAAAAATGTTCGATTATAGCCATTCGATTCTTAAATCAGTAAAATTATAAAAGATTATGAGGGTGCGAGTAAGAAATAGGGTGGGTTAGCTAGTAAGAATATGGTTATCATTTCATGGACCATCAATACAGATTTAATATGCGGTCATGATGAGTTTGTATATATTCGGGTTCAAATCGTTTTGGAACAAAATCGGTACCTAGGCCATTTTAGGCATTAAACAATAGATATGTGAGCATTTATATCATTTTAAGTACCCCTTGTATCGTCCCCACATTCATGTGGGAACTTCTTATTTAAACTAATTATCATAACACATCGTTTTTGCGTGTATATAATAAATAAATTTTTAAACTTTGAAATATATTATACATAAGAATAAAATATAAAAACTAACATATTTCATTTCAATAAATAAATAAATAAATAAAAGAAAATTAACATAGGGATATAATCTACAAAAAAAAATGTTGCGCTGTCACAAACCGCCATTTGTGAAAGAAAAATATATTTTTTATATTTATTTTTAGATAGATATATAGATGGGAAGAAAAATTTGAGTAGGAGTGATTGAAAAATACACAAGGGATATTTTTGGTAATTTGAAAAATTAATATCTTTTGTTATTAACCGCTATTCGTGAGTGGAAATATGATTTTCTTTTTATTAGTATAGATAAAATTTGATCGAACTAAATTAGTTATGCAATAAATATTAGTATAATTATTTATATTTTATAGAAAATTACAATAATCAGGTTATAAATATAATCTATTATACCAAATTTTGCATTGTTCATCCCTATGAATATGGTATTTTTTGTGTAATAATTTTAGGAACTGTGCATGTGAGTGGTTGGGGGGCAAAGGTTTGAGATGTTGAAAGTAGGAATTGGGCACATGCAGCCACCCTTCCTTCTTCTTTCCCATAATACTTTAATATTCAAACCAAATCCAACCAGCCCATATGTGTGTGTTTCTGTGTGTTCACAGATACATACATATACATATATATGTATATATATCCCAAATTATTATTTTCTCATTGCATTAACACAGCAGCAGTAGTACTATGAAAGAGAGAGAAGCCCATGAGCCGTCAGCCCTGATGGTATCTATACATATTTGTGTGTATGTATATGCCTAAGTAATTTATAATACATATGTATATATATTTGTAACAAGATTCAATAAAAAAATGTAGAGGTGCCTGTGGAGCAGCAATCAAGTTCCCCATAACCTGGATCTTCTGCTGTCAACACTCACAAATATCCCCAAGAAAAATAAAAAATATATTCTTGGAAATAGTTGAAGAAGAAGCCCATTTTCCCATTCTTGCTGCAGAAAACAAGAAAGAAAAATGGTGGAGGTTATGATAAGAGAAGGGAGATCTCTGGAGGTAACCCCAACATGGTCAGTTGCTACAGTCACCACAGTCATGGTTTTTGTCTGCTTATTTGCTGAAAGATCCATTTACAAATTTGGGAAGGTGAGTTTTGAACTTTTTTTAGTGTAATGTTTTTTGTTCTTAGTTCTTGATTTTGTGCTTGTTTGGGTGTTTGCAGTGGTTGAAGAAGACAAAGAGGAAAGCCCTTTTTGCCTCTCTTGAGAAGATTAAAGAAGGTAAAATGAGTTTTTTTCTTTAAGCCATAATGCCATGTTCTTGGGGGGGTTTAATTTCTTCTTGCAATGTGATTGTGGATTTGTTTGTTTTTTGGTTATTTTAAGATGATTTTATCTGTTTCTGAGAAATTGGGAGAATATTGAAAATGATTAAATTTGTTTTGGAGGGATTGAAATATACTTTGAGAAATTAACACAATTTTGATATTTTGACAAATGTTTCTTATATTTTTCAACTGTTCGGAAAGAGGGCAAAAACACAAGACGAATGTATCTGATTCTGATGAAATATGTGCACTTTCTGTTCATTAAATGTTTGCTTTATTGTGTTAATTTATGAACATTCTTGGAGCAGAGCTGATGCTGCTTGGGCTTATTTCACTGTTGTTGGGGCAATGGGCAAGGTGGATTTCTCAAATTTGTGTCAACTCATCCCTATTCAGCAGTAAATTCTACCTTTGTTCCGAGGAAGATTATGGGGAGACGAAGAGAATGTTACTTATGGAACAGTCAAGTTCTTCAAATGGAACTGATATTCCTCCCAAAGGCATTAGTTACGTCGCATCTCATACCTGTGGCGAGGTATACTGATCAATGCCGTTTCTTGGAACTGAATATCGTGGAGTTTTGTAGAGAAAATTTTCTATTTATAGCTTCATTCCGTAATCGCAGGGGCGAGAACCTTTTGTTTCTGCAGAAGGTCTTGAGCAACTTCATCGGTTCTTGTTCGTTCTGGGTATCACTCATGTTCTGTATAGCTGTATAACAGTCGGCCTAGCTATGAGTAAGGTGCATTTTAAATCTCCGAGTTCAAGAGATTTAAATTTTTTGAGCTGTTTCTGTTGGGAAATAGTGTGTCGAAACGAAACGACCAAACTGTGGTAGAGTGCCTGAAAATATTTCATAAATTTACCCTGAATATAAGATTTATGTCAAAAGATCCATGATAGATGGGACGGGGCGAAAATGTGATATTGGGTTAGGCTCCAGACGGCAGCAGTTTGTTCCCTTCAAAGATTCCCGCGTATTCTTGATCTCATAATGCGTCTATTGCAGATATACAGCTGGAGGAAATGGGAAATTCAAGCGAGCATCGTGGCTGAGGCAAATGCACAAGGTATTTGAGATCTTATTAATGATTAATCTTTTGTCTCAGAACTGTTTTTTGCACACAGTATTGTATTTGGTTTATTTTGGTACTGTTTCTGCTTAGCAGCAAAGCACAAGGTGATGAGACGACAATCCACATTTGCTTTGCATCATGCATCTCATCCATGGAGCAGGAGTCGAGTTCTCATCTGGATGGTAATACTTCTCTTGCATTGTTTTCATGCCATAAATCGGACAAAACAATACTATAAAGTCGCATTTCCTGGTTTTCCAAGGACATGAAAACAAGACTTATAATGTTCTTTATGGAAGAGAACATTTTCTTTCTCATTACAAGAAATAGACATAAGTAATATTTGCCAAACCTCACAGCCATTCCTTAAAACTTCCTACATACATAACCCCACAATCATGAAACTTTAAGAAATTTGCTTCGGCTTGTCATCATTTTCCTTAGTTTTTCCTCTGTGGCCAGCAGCAATTCATCTCCAAACCACGTAGCACATTGTTCTTGATTTTTCTACTAGTTTCTACACACACGTTTCACAATCTGTCTTGCAATATCCTAACATGGCTCTGCTTTGCTGAACTCCAATTTTACGGCTTCTTGTTTTGCAGCTTTGCTTTCTCAAACAATTTAGAAGTTCAGTCCGAAAGTCAGATTACATGGCATTGCGATTGGGATTCATCACAGTGGGTACTCATCTTGAAGGCTACGCATATTACTTTGCCCGATTTGATTAAGAATCTGAGGATGTACAGAACTTTTTCCCTCACATGTATATCTTAAGTCCAAATTCAAATACTCTGAAAATTGCAGAACCACAAACTGCCTCTATCCTATAATTTTCACAAATATATGGTCCGGAGCATGGAAGACGAATTCTATGGAATTGTCGGTATCAGGTATTTGCATTTGTAAAAACGACTTTCGACTGCCTTAACTGCATTATACCTCATATTAATATAAGTCTACTACTAGTGATTTCCACAATTAGGTAATCAAAATAGTCGGCAAGTTGAACCTAAATCGACTATTTGATTTTTGCAGCTGGCCGCTTTGGGGATATGCTATACTATGCATCTTCATAAACATACACGGTAACGAGATCGACCACATCAAAATTGACAAAATTCAGTTTCTTGAATCTCTAGTCTGAACTTTCAGTTCACGTTGCAGGTCTTAATATTTACTTCTGGCTTTCTTTCATACCTGTCATTGTAAGTTCTTCCTACCTTTCTTGCAATGTTAATCTGGCATTTCAATTGGTTTATGTTTCTTGATTCTTACTTAACGTACAAGATTCTATCACATGTTGAAGCTTGTCATGTTGGTGGGCACAAAGCTCCAGCATGTTGTCTCCCTGTTAGCACTTGAAATCGCCGAGCCACGAGGCCCATCCGTTGGAACTCAGGTTAAGCCACGCGACGAGCTATTCTGGTTTGGGAAACCAGAGATTTTGCTACGCTTGATACAGTTTATATCGTTTCAGGTGAGGTAATGCTTGCTGTTCAGTACAACGGTCTGGATGCTATATTCCGAGAGCTGGTGCTTCATTTTGTATTCTACTTCACATACACAATGTTCTCTAGAAATACAGAGAGCGACTGGATTTTACATGTGTGACATGTGTATGTGAAGTGAAATACAAGACGCAGCACCAACTTAAAATAGACGATAAATACCATTTTATTATCAAGAGACCCCACGATCATAGTTTTAAAATGTGTTCGTTTTCAAGTCCTCATTAACTTCTTAATGCAGAATGCTTTCGAGATGGCAACCTTCATCTGGTCCTTGGTAAGAACAACCATATTCCTTACTTGTATTTTAGCCTTTTTCGTCGACCTTCTTCCTTCTCCACATCCAATCACAGCTCTTAAAAAATGAAATTTTCGAGCTGAAGAGTGACAATGAAATCAGAAGACAGCTAACATTTCCACTTGAAATTAGCTCTTCTTGGCTCTGACTTCTTACATATTACATGACATCTTCACATGTTTATGGTTGTTTTGAACTTGTATTTGTTGTAGTGGGGACTCAAGCAGCGCTCTTGTTTCATGAAAAATCATGCTATGATCACCATTCGGCTGATTTCAGGGTATATCTCAATCTTTTTTAGCTTATATAGCGAAGAACATTGTTAGGCGCAAAAAGACATAATTGTCTCAACTGCATAAAGACTTCCTCGATGCTATCCGTAAATGGTACTATAATGCTTTGTTACATGCAGAGTTCTGGTTCAGTTCTGGTGTAGCTACAGCACTGTCCCTTTAAACGTAATCGTCACAACGGTCAGTATTAACTGCTCAACACGTCAAAATTTATGTCGCTAAGTCGTGTGCATACACTGGAAATACTCATCCAAGTATCATCCACATGCCCTGTTTTCCTCTATTTTAGATGGGATCTCGTTGCAAGAAAGCTCTGATTGCCGAAAGCGTGAGGGAGTCATTGCACAGTTGGTGCAAGAGAGTGAAGGAGAGGTCCAAGACGACAATGTCGGTCACCACAAGGTCAACATGTTCCCTTGAATCAACCATCGATGAGAGGGATGAGATAATCACTGTTGCATCAGGTACATTATCTCCGTCATCCTCAACAGGTTCGTTGAGCCATCTAGATGCAAACGGGCTGTCAAATGGCGACCAAGAATTTGCTGCAGATAGCTCAAACCATGAAATCGAGCACGAGTTTTCATTTAGACACATGCAGCAGCATCCATCTGAAGCGCCCACCGATGACGTTGCTGACCACATTGATGTCGACGACTTGGAGGAGGGCAAGAATGAGACTCTTCTTGAGCTGTTTCAGAAGACATGAAAGGCAAATAACTTCTCCGTACTACCCCGATGATCGGTCGAGGGTCGCACATATTTTTTTAAAGTAGACCACTCATATTTTTTTGATAAAATTAAGGATAGATATAATTTGGTCCTCAAATAAAGTTACTTGTGCAATTTGGCCCTTAAAAAATTTAAAACATTCGCTCGCACGTACGATTTATGGTTTCAGCCTGCCAACTAGATAGTTAGTCACTTATTGCTTTTGCTGCAATAAATACAAATAGAAAAATGGGGTTAGCAGTAACATTAAAAGGCAACAGCTAACAACTAAAGCTCTATATGACATTAGCTTCCTCGCTCGTGCCCCTCACCCCGTTCAATTCTCTTTGGGAGAGTAACAGCATTATCTCAACTGTGCCAGCTCCCTTTTTGGGCCTACCGGGGGATCTGACTTTGGTACTTCAATTATTGTAAGTAAAATTATAACTTGCGGTCCAAAAGTGCAATATCAAATTGTTTGAAACTTAAAATTGTATAAATGATTTTATTTAAGGACCAAAAGCGCAATTATGCAGATAAAATTATTGAAAAAGAGCAGTCAAAATTGCATGTTCATTTCGGAATAGGGGAAAAGAAAAACAAAGAAAGAAAGGAAAAACAAAAATACATTAAAATCAAATTAAACGAATTAACCCTCACCAAGTATGAAAAATTTTAGCCGGACCAAGTTATCAATCAAAATATGATAGTAAAGTGTGTGTGTGTGTGTGTGTGTGTATATATATATATATATAGAGAGAGAGAGAGAGAGAGAGAGAGAGGGTAGATAAATTGAAACTAACTGTCAATTGAAGTTACGGATGAATCGAAATCGAAATCCACATGATTCTGATCAAATCAACCAACGAGCTCCTCCTCCTTGTGGGTCTCAATGGTGACATCGGAAGTAGGGTACGCAGCGCACATCAGAACCCACCCCTCCTCGATCTGATCGTAGTCCAGGTAGCTCTGGTCCGACTGGTCCACCCGCCACTGACCACCTTCCCGGCGCAGGAGGAGCAAGATCCGGCGCCGCACGAGTACGGAAGACCATGCCCCACCTCCTCCGCCTTCTCCAGGAGGTACTCGTCGTCTGCGCAACTGAAGGTCAGCTCTCCGCTGGGGGTGATAGCTTCACGTTGTATGTCGCCATGCAGGTGACTCTTCCGCCGGAGGATGGGGACTTGAGGCCGAAGAGTGCGGCCTGGTTGAGGCCGGGGAGGGAACGGATGCTGGTGGCGCATACTACCGGCTTGCGGGAGAGCACGGCGGCGCTGAACATGGTGCTTGAGAGGCTCACCATTGTTGGCTGAGGGGTGTGTAGGTGCGTGTGATGAAGAGGAGATGAGTTATCCGCCACATGGCGATATCTTATGGCTCCTGTTATCATTTTAATTGTCACATATTTTTTTATTCCTATTTAAATTCAATTTTATGTTACAAATTTTATCCCACCTTTTATTACAATTAAATATATATATATATTTAAACACATATATATAATATTACATTTATTTTATTTTAGAATAATTTTATACACATAATAAAATTTAGGATAATTTGGTGTAATTATAAGTAGTTTTTCGTAGCTTGAAAAATTACATTTAGTATCGCTGATATTTGTATATGTATAATAAATAGATCAGTCTGTTAATTCAAATTCATCAAAACTCGCTAATAATAGCAAAAAAATGAATAAAAATTCATAGTTTTCTCAATTGACTTATTATAGGTTAAACAAGTATTTTCTGACCAGTGAATTAGTGTATGAAGATGTATAAGGATAGTTTGATTAAAAAAATTTTGTTTGACTTGCAATAAATCAGTAATAAACAAATTGAGTGTAAATATGAATTTTTATTTCCTTTTTCTAATATAAACAAATTTATTAAATTTTGATTAGTGAATAATTCTATTTATTAAACGATAACAAACGTGAGTTGCACTAAACATAATTTTCTATATAACAAAAAGTTTATATATATAATATTATAATTATACCAAATTTTATGAGAGGACGGTGCTGTAATTATTCCTAAAATTTAATCCGTTGATTGCCACTATATCTAACGTACTGAATTCAATTTTGGCCTCCTTTTTTTTTTTTTGAGGTTCTTATTCTTGTTTTGTATCATTATTATTTGGAAAAAAAAATTCCGGATAAGGTCAAACCAATTCAATTATAGTGTAAGTGTGATACACTTATTTTATGATTGATCATTTTTTCTTAATTGTATACCAATCACATGACAAGTATATTGTACTTGCCATGTAATTGTTTCAAGTTTGATCAAACTGAGTCCGGACAAAATAATCAAATTATGTTAACGTTTTATAACTTATGGTCCGTAAATTTTGTGCATTCATTTCTATATGTCTATCAAACTTTTTAAAATAATGTTTGTACATGAAAATATTGCAATTTATGCATCATAATTTGTCCTTTTTTGCTATTTTAGTCCCATTATTTTAGCACTCATAAAAATTTAAACTTACGATTTTAGTCCCAATCACGCGATTTACACATGCTCATTTAAGTACCCGACAATTGATTTATCAGAGGGAGCACTTGATTTGCACGTGTTCCATTAAATATTTAATGAAATTTATGATTATGACTAAAATTGTAAGTCTTTGTGACTTATGAGACTAAATTTGATGTGTACTAAAATAATGAGATCAAAACTTGCAAAATAGATAAGTTGTAGGACATAAATTGTAATTTTTTTTGTACATGTATACGTTCATCTATTCTACATGATACTGATTAATAAAAATTATTAATTTACATAATAACAAAATAAATTTCTAATAAATCCTCTCTTTCTTGATATATAATTTCCAGCCTATTTATTTATATTTTCATATATAATTTTCTAATTAGTAATTAAATGAAAATATATTTATTTCATTAAAAATATAGTGATTAACTAAAATACAGTACAATATAAAATATAATTATTAATTAATATCATTTTCATGCTAACATCTTATATATATATATGAAATAAAATAAAAAGATTAAAATGAGATAGAAAAAAAAACTATTATAGATTCATATTTGTAGTACTCAAACTTTGCAAAATTACAAAATAGTGATAAAATGATTTTCATGGTACGGCTGATACAAAATACAATTGAAGTATTACAATCTCTAAAAGGAAAATACAACACTCGTCGTCGTCTCTCAGCTCTCTCTATTTTTCAAATTACAGAAAATCAATCTAAAAGTAGTAGAGCCAAACACGGCCTTGTTATTGTGGTATGCATTCATCAGAAACGCATGAGCAATTGAAGAGAGAGAGAGAGAGAGAGAGAGAGAGAGAGATGTGAAATGAAGTTACAGATTAATCATCCGGCAAGTGCATCCTCCTGGTGAGTGGCAACAGTGACATCGGAGGTAGGAATCCGGCATCTATCTGCTCGTCGTCCAGGAAGCTATTGTCCGACTGGTCCACGGTTCCACTCAACACCTTCCCGGCGCAGGAGGAGCACGCTCCGGCGCGGCACGAGTAGGGCAGATCGTGACCCAACTCCTCCGCCCTGTCGAGGATGTACTCGTTGTCGGGGCACTCGAACTTCACCTCTCCACTGGGGGTTTGCAGCGTCACCTTGTAGGTGGCCATGCAAGTGAGTCTTCCGGAAGAGGACTTGAGGCCGAAGAGAGCGGCCTGGTTAAGGCCAGGGGCGGAGACTACCGGCTTGCGGGGGAGCACGGCGGCGCTGAACATGGTGCTTGAGAGGCTGGCCATTGGGGAGTGTGTGGGAGGAGTGGGTGAGTGTGTGGAGTGCGTGTGGGGGAGAGAAGAGAGGTAGATATGAAGGGGAAAAGGACGGGGGGCTTGTGGAAATGGGGTGGGAAACGTGGGGGGCTTATCCACCACGTCCACGTGGCCACATCTTATGGCTTATGTTATCCTTTTATTTATCACTACTTCCTTTTTATTGGATGGTTCTCATTATCTCATCTCTATTTCTTCACTCCCATTCAATTTTGGCCTTTGTTTTTTCTTTTTTATAGAAACTCTAATGGCATGAAATAAAATAAATTAAATTCAATCAATATATTAATATAAAAAAATATAAAATAAATTTATATAAAATAAAATTAATAATTGTATATTTATTGAGACTCACAATTTATGGCATTACATTTGTTTATACGATTTCAATTTCAATTAAAATTTTGGCATTTCCTTCTCTCAACTTCTTGATCTTGTGTTTCTTTATCATCTAGTATTAGAACATCAACCACAATTTATTGGACGGGAGAATGCGATATCAACGTAAGGTTGCAATCGATCGGATCAAAGCAATCGCAAATTTGAACTAAACGACAAGGTGAAGCTATGGTTGGTAGTACCGGTGTCATCACATCACATATCATCATTACAATAATTCGTCACCCAGATTGCTGCTCCTTTCAAACTATAATCATGTATTTCGACCCACGGGAATAAAAGAAACACGTTAACCCAAAGCTGGAGAAGAAAAATATGCAATTCAAGTGTACTGGGAACTGCATGATATGATGCATAAGTGGAAATCAAATCAGGCAACGACTCGTTCCTGTGTAATCTTTCTTCCGATAACTGATGAAAACAACTACGTGCAGGAGAGTCTATTATCGTGCTAGCTTTTCTGACTACAAAAATAATTACTGCATTCTAAATTATGCAACTAGACTCCATTACACAACTCCGGGAATGGGGAAGATTTCTTGGCCTCCCCATGATCCTGAGTTACACATCATTCGCGATGACGGCACTATTGAATGTGAACCTGGTAAAGTAACAAGAAGCTTCCTTTGGAGTATGAGAAAGCACAGAGATGCTACTGCCATTTTTCTCTTCCCGACAAAATCTAGTCACACTTGATATTTCGGTAAATCCTCCTCACAAACATATTAGAGCCTAAGTAACCAACAGCGCCTGAAAGTGCATCCGAAAAGCTATGGTAAGTAATCAATTATTAGAAATTTCAAGCAGATCCTTTCCCAGGGAAAAGAATATATATATCATATGGATCAACTCAACATTTGTAAGTTAAATAGGAAATTCTTTTTTTTCCCTGAAAGGTTAAAGATTGTGACAGGATTTTATACTCACCGCAAAGAATTCCTAAGCCAAGGCAAAACATCAATGTGTAACCGAAGTAGAAGCTGGTCTGGAAGAGTCCTGACATCTTTGTCTTAACATAATAGTAATATATAGAGTAAAAATACACATAAACTGCTGTTGAGGCTGCAGAAAAGAAGGAAGTCCACTGCCAGTGATAATTCTCAGCATTTAGCAGGAAGTATATACTTACAATTGTTACACACACGGTAACAATTATAAGAATCAGGAAAACTAGAAGCATAAAGCCATAGACATAGTACACCTGCACACAAGAAGCAAAAGAATATATATAATTTAGCTAGGTAGATATATTACAAAACCATCACTTCGTTTTAATAAGCACTATTGCTTAGAGAACATAAACATTGACAACGATTTTATTCAACAAGGACACAAATGACAGATTCATATGCTCACCAGCATGCTAACCGGAAAAACAAAGAAGATATGCGCATTTCTTAAAGACACCTTGGTTCTCAGGATGCAACATATTATTTATGAAAGGGGCCAAGTACGTTTCTTAGTTAACTTTTCATCTAAGCTAAATGGCAATCTAAAAACTCTTTGTCACCTTCCATTCCAATTTTCCAATGTATCACCTTAAAGAGACATTATGGCTGGAAGTGAAAATTATTACCGAATTCACCCTCAAAGTGGTGAACATCTTAATCAGAAAGATTCCATAATTGATGAGGAAGAACCGGCAGATTTCAATCTAATCAGCATGCCAAAAGCACTTTGCATATATATTTGGTCTAGATGATTCAAGTGGTTTGGTTCACAGCAAAGCAACTTTATAACAAGTCATCACGCATTGCTTCCACTTGGTCTAAAACTTTTACGAAGAAGAAACTCATCTGAAAATAAGTCCTAGAACATGGACGAATGTGTGGTGTCGAGCAGTCAGACACAAAGATAGGTGGAAGTAATGCCGCAACGCAAAGCTTATACATTTGTTTATGAGAAATAGAATAGAAACAAACTCCTAGGGCTCTACTTGTAGGATCACTCAAATTAACAGCTTTACATCTTACCTCTCCGCGTTAGTGAAAGCAAATGGGTATCATAAATGGTCTTAGATGATCCATTCAAATTCATAGAGGTATATGTTACCTTGTAATTCCAGAAGGAAGTGAAAACAAAGTACATCTCAATGAATATGCTGCCAAAGGGAAGCAATCCTCCCATCATAGAGACTACAGAAGATGTCAGGTACCACTTCTTGTTTGGGATCGGACGAGGGATGGTTTTCACACGGCATGGATTGTTCGGAGCACCACTCCAGTTTCTTCCAATAACTGTACCCAAAAGTGCTAGGGGAAAAGAAATAAAAGCCCATATGACAAAAACAACCACCATAGTACCAAAGGGGATGGCTGCTAGGGACCCATAGAATATCGCAATAGTGTTCAAAATAAAGCCAATCCCAAAGCACAGGAATGGGAAAAGTGAAGCTGTGAGAATCATCGACTTGATCCAATTCTTACCTGCAGTGAGGATGAGCAGCATAAGAACAATATGAAAAACATACCAGTATTACATTAACTGAAGTATAAATGTGGCAAAGAAAGAATGAGTCCCAGAAAAGTTGAAACCAGCAGCATGACAGTCATACCGCCATGACGAGAATACATCCCACCACTGACATAGCCTGAAATGAATGATGTGAAAGCATAACATATTATGAAAGTAGTGACAATTGCTCCTCGCCTGAATAAAGCATACACCAAAAATTGTTATAAGGTAATAATCCTCTGTTAACGATATGGTTAGTGCATGAACAGAAAGCGAACAGCAGTGGATTTTCCACTCTGCTAATTGAAATAATGATCCTTCAGTTTTGCTGAACTTTGAAAAGAAAGGTTTGGGTAGAAAAGGGAGAGGGATGAAACCAGAAAGGTGTTCGGAGATTTCAATGTTCAAGTACATTAAATCACGCCATACCCGACATACAACATTCCGACAATAGCACATAAGATGACAAGAAGAACCAGCAATGCCAGTTGTGCACCGGTTCCAACAAGGGCAGAGAGTAAAACTAGGCTGCGAGGGGTCCGAAATACGTCTCCATGAACAAGTTTCCAACCAGACTCTTCATTGACATCTCTTTCCTGCACATAAAGAGTTTAAACCCATCAGCAATAGACTATGAAACAATCCAAAACCGAAAATACGGCCATTACCAGGGTTTCTAGATCGTCATCCTCACGAGCATATTTAGCATAATCATTTCGCAAAGTTCGCATCAATATCATTGATACCAGACCGGTAAGAAACATAACCATCATGAAGGAATTGAAAATGGAGAACCAATGTATCTGCAAGGAGTAGAAAGTAAGTCAAAACTCAACACCTCAAGTTTGTAATTACTATCAGAAAATATCCAGTAATCCACTTATGTCTCTTTTATGCTGTGAAGAGTTAAGCTCATTTAACCAATACGTTTACATGAAAGGGAAATCTGTAGAAATGTCATATTTCCAGAAACCAACTAAACCACCATTTCATATTATTTTCTGGAAACTGACATGAAGATGGAAAATTTTCTTCACATATGACATCCTTGCATGAATGTCAATGCTACCTGATGCTCAAAAAATGGGTAGTCGAGGTAGACATCAAAACGGCGTGCAAAAGTTATATCTGTTGGATTCCATTTCACAGAGTACGTCATGTCCAACGTACTTCCCACTTCCAAGGGTTTTGGGTTCTGTTGAGTTAGGTTTACTTGAATGATCTACAAGACAAAGCAAGTTAGCTAGAGGAAGCTGAAAAAATGACACTCTAAAAACAGCATTTAAACAGCTTCTGACTTGATCTTTGTTGTACAACACATTTATGATTTTGTGTGTATAGAGCACATGCTTGTTGTCACCATTTCTTTCAGAATGTAGCTCACCAACAAAGCCTGCAAAAGAAAGTAATTTTCAGTTAAAACATCTGTGCATTGTTATCTTCAGAGTACACTAATATTCAGAAATAAGTCCAAGGGAAGCATACCCCATAAAGGCAGATCATCTGAACCCGTGGTCAGCACAACAGCAACAACAGAAAATGAAAATAGAAATTAGATATGGCACTAATATCCAAAAGTACACCCGAAAAAAGCTGAAAAGGCACTCAAACTAGGCGAGTCTTTGTCTTGTGCAGCGTGTGTCTGTGTCTTTGTGAAGCCAAATTCAGTTGACTATGGATACTGTAGGAAATAGGTTCAAGAACCATGGACAAGCCTTATCAACAATAACATCTTCGGCACATCATAGTGCTAAGACAAAACGACTATAATGGTCCACTCATATTTGCTCAATAATATGCTGTCTCTCCTCCAGAACTTATATGTATTATACTGAATAAAAGGCTAAATTAACCAAAACTAGTCTCCCTAACAATATTTTCCGAGATATAAGAATATTTTAAATAAAACGAAAAATTACGAGAAAAGCATTGAGACCGCATGACAGAGCGATAAGCTTTGAGTAAAAATGAAATACATGTAACAACAGAGAACAGCAAATAGATCAAGTATATTTTAGTTAAAAACAGTACAGGTCATGATACCATGAATACGTATCAGTCACATTAGGATGATAGCATATACTGTAATAGTGTTTCATAGTCTTACATTTACTGCATGCTCGATTTTACCCCCACAGAATTTAACCATCACGATACAAGTGAGAAACAAAAGAATAAGCATGTGACATACCCATGAAAAATTCAAACCAGTAATTATTTTCAATAGCATCCTTGAATTGTTTGACTTTTTCTTCATCAAGTTCAAGCTCACAAATGGTAGTCTTCTCCACCGGTTCTGCCAAACGAAAAAAATTAACTATATAATCTGATAAAATAGCACCTGAATACATGATAGAGTCGAGAGATCTACGTACACATACTTTTGAATTTTATGTCAATCAGACTATCAATAAGCTCATTTCCACCCAATACCTCACCAAGACCACCCCACTTGTGAGCAGCATTGCCTGATGGATGACAAAATGGAAGGCTGTAATAATTGTATGTTTCTTGCGGATTATGGTATGGCCCTACTTTATTTACCCAAAGGGTGACAGGTTCATCGGGTTGATACTGCAAAAGAAAGGAAAAGAGTGTGAGAGATTTTGCAGCCGAAGTAATGAACAATGTCAAGATTCTCAAGCAGAATACAATAGGACAAAACAAGAGGAAATAAATGTCCATTCCAGTGACAAATATGCTATGGATAAATAAATGTTTCTAGTACTTTTACAGGGTGGTTTTATTGGTTTCGGTAAAGACTTTCTTTGATGGTGGAAGTTAATATGGTTAAAGTATAACAGAAGATTCTACTTTGCTGATCACGACCACATCAGTAGACAAATCCCATAGATGAGGGGATATATTTGAAATTATTCAGGAAATAACAAGGGCACTAATTATACCAGTATGTATAAACCACCAAAAGAAGGTAAAAAATCGTCACAAAAACAAAAACAAAATATTGAAAAGCCAATGTGGGTGCTCGAATTAAGATCCTCCAACATCACACGAAATCTGAACAACCAAAAGGCACAGGAGAATAACAAGGACCAAACTGTCATGCTAACTACCAGCCAATGTAGGCCTACGGCAAGCCCAATCGTAATCCCACTTTTTGATGAGCCTAATTAAATATGAGCATGGTGACTTGCAGCATTCAAAGTGACCCTGTGAATTGTGAGTAACCTTGAGTCTTAAAGGGATTGCCCAATAACAACATTGACCTCTCATGTAGTTTAATATAATTACATATTCAGGAAACCTAACTAATGTAAGCTCTATAATAAGTTCTTTGCTAGAAGTTTACTTAGACAAAGAAGTGCAGATATCAGGACAAAATCTTTGAAATGACTTTGACCAATAACTTCGAGTTTTTATGTCAGGTTATTGTTATTTATAGAGATTTTAATTTTTTTATGGCTTTAGTTTTTTATTGAAATGTTTAATGCTATTGCTTACAAGTTTTGAATTTTTTTCAATTTCATTAACTCAAAAGTTTTATCTAGTGCATCTCACAAGATAAGTTTCTCCATCCCAAATATCATTGTGTAGTCCAGTTTTTGTTAATAAAAGTCTAATAGCGTAAGTTAGTGTTAAAAACTGTGAGTTAAGCCAAAAAGAATTTATAGTTGATCTTGAGTCTAGGTCATCAAGCCCAATGGAACTTGAGCTTGACCCAATGTAAGCTCGTTCATAAAGCTTCATTCACAGCCTTAATATTTGGTACAAGGACTCATCATGTGCACAAATATAAATTTAGATAGAAAGGGGTTCCATTTAAATAATCTTTTAAATTCACTAATTTGGCCATAGACCTTTTCCATTCCTTTGTCCGCCTCATTTAGAGTACACAATTGAACTTGAACAAAAATTTCCGTGTTATGGAAATGATAACCTTAATTTTTACAAACAATTCAAGTGCATATTGCTGAACATAACAATATATAGCAGGAAAGGCCTTTGCTGAGCTGCCATTACCTTGTACCTAACACCGTAAATACCATGATGCATAAGTTACAAACACATGCACAGGCAGTTCTTTTGTTTCACTTAAGATACTACATAGAAAATACATTAAGGACGTATCTTATGCTGATCATGAATAAAGGAACACCAAATCACAAAAATGTATTCAAAGAAAAAACAGTTGAATGTAAAAAAAGTAGACAGATGCCGTGAAATTTCCTAAAATGCGATCACCATAGTGTACAACATCGTAAAATCTTAAGTGTATTGGCAATAAAAATTGACCTCCAAAGTCCATGGCCACTTTTGTTGATTTAGGTGCTAACTATAAAATGAAATGAACGGACAGAAATAGCCATCCTCAAATCATAAAACCAACAGCTTTCATTTGGAGTTAATATCAGAAGAAAACAGGGACTACGAATTTTATGTTGGCATTGTCACATAATACAACCTCAGTTTCAGTTTCTCAATCATCATTCTCTTCAAGCCACCATTTTTCACAAGAAAGTGCCCCGGTGAATAAACAACTACAATAAACAACTTTAGCATCAATCTCCTGTCAAAATATATGGCTTTTTTTATATGGACCTGGTATAGAACATCAAATGGTTTGGATCATATCCCATCAGCAATGAGGCCTAAATTATGCTAGTGTATGATCTTTCCACACCCAGATCATACAAGAAAATTCCCAATGTATATGGCAATTGACGACCTAGCCAACTAAGTCATCCTAAAATCAGCCAGTAAAAGTTGGTCAAGCTAGAGCAAACATTTGAAATCAACATACTGCCATTCACCTACCTATACTCCCCTTCCCAGAGGTCATACATATCCCACGCCAACCATGGACAGTGTAGGTACGATGATAAGAACGTTCAAAATGCCTTACAACTTAACTGACGCCACAACACATTTTCATAGGCCGGATTCCCATTGATGGAGCAGGAAACCACACTACATCCCATTTATCGCTAGAACGACCATGATAAACAAGTCAAGATCTCAAATGGATCTTAACAGTCAGCACATTCCTTAACCAATTTAACTAAATAATCCGGCACGTCTCACCACACCAATTTAATCTAAGCAACTCAGGGACACTTTTTCCACCAGTCAAATGTAAAAACACCAACAACATTTTCCTTAACGAAATTAGTCCAAGCTTATACGCATAAGACAGCTAAAGTTAGGGTTTAACGCGTCACGGATCGAGGTGAGACGAACGATATGATGATCATACAAGTGTACCTTGTGATCGGACTCGGAAGCGAGCGCCGGCGAGAGGAAGAGGATGACGGCAGCGAGTAGACAGAATGATCGTCGGACGGTGAGCGGCATTGGGTAGTGGGTCGCCGGCGACGGTGAGAATCTTTAATCGGGTCGGGTCGGGTCGTGCGGTAATGGGGGAGGAAAATGAAATCCGAGGTTTTATTATTGTAGTTTACTATGCACTGGGAGTAATTTGGAGCACATGCAATGTGTGCAAAATAAAGTATTTATTAAATATATTTATTAAATAAATTACAAAATACTTCAAATTATATATGAAATAGTAAATTAAAATAAATAATAAATTACTTATAAAAATTTATTAAGAGAAGATAATTATATAATATAAAAAAAATATCAAAATATAATTACACACAATAATGACAATTTCTTATAATAGTCTTAATTTAAATTGAAAATACTATTCCGTTCCGTTGCAGTTGGCACCAGTTCGGTGCTAATTACAATATAGTGCATGTATTCGATTTTGGTGCACTAAATTGCAAAAATACCTTTTGTGTTTTAAAAAGTTGGTACAAAACTTTTTTTTGTTTTAAAAATAGGCAAAATATTCACTGTATTTTTTTAATTCAACACACGTTTTTTTTTCTTTTTTTAAAGTGTAATGGAATTAAATTTTTACATATAGGGCATTTTAGTCATAATTGTAATAAAAAATCATACAAGGATGTCAAAACAGTCCCCAAGTCGCACCACTCGCGCGTGTAGTGCACTCTCCGTCAAATCCTAACAGCGAAGGGGTTTTTTTGCAGGGGTTTACAAAATACGACGTTTTTTTATTTTTGCCTATTTTCAGATCACAAGGATTTTTTTGGTTAATTTAACAAAACACACGAGGTAAAATGGAATTTAGCCATTTTGGTCAGACCTGTTCTATTGAACGCAGTTACATATTAATAACGCGAGACAATTTTGATTGATTTAAGTTAAATTGAATTCAAATTATTGTATTTTTTTTGGAAAAAATAAATAGATGATTCGCGTATAAATATAGTAATATCTACAATATGAGTATTGAATATAATTTAAAATTAAAAAAAATATTATAACTTTATTTTACTTTTTTCTTTAATTTATTAAGTAGCAGGTCAACCAGCACACCCATTGTTGTGAAATACCCAATTTGAATTATAACTATTGTTCAAATTGTGAGTTTGTCACAACAGTTGCGCGGGCCTCAATCTATTTTACTCAGTACTTACTTTGTCTGAGGGCCGTCAGTTTGGTGCATCAAGTGCAACAAAAACGCTTTCATCCGAGCTTGAATACCTAACAGTTGCAATAACAATAAATCTTTTTACTGCAAAATATCATTCCATTTTATCTTAATTATATATATATACACGTCACAGGCATAAAAGAACGTCTTAAATATACAAATAACGCAACACACACATATATAATTATAATACAAAATACAACACAGATTCAATATAAAAAATTTGAACCAAAAAACTAAATTTTTGTAAATAGTCAACTCGCGTTCAAGAAATAAAACTTATCAATTTTACAGTAGAGTCGGTTTATATTTTATTCGCGACAAAAAAAAAAAAGAAGTGTCATATTTAAATTTTTTATTCAATTAAAAATGACTACTTATTGTCATCATTTACTTCACTATTATTATTGTAGTTGAGAATAATTAATATTTATTCATAAATTTGAAATTAATTAAAAACCTTTTGGGGAGTGCATCACTAGAAGAATCTCTACATTCATTTAAGCAAGTGGACCCTAAATCAAACCTTAATTTGATGGCCAATTTAAAGTCTTTTTATAGCTTTTCTATAGGTCTTAGTCCCCTCTTTCTTGCCACATGCAATTCTCCATAGCGACTATTACGATCCCCTATCCTTATGTTTAGTGTAATTATATATAAATTTGATGTGGTTTAAAAAATTACGTTTAATATTTCTGGGGTTTGCTTCCCTATGACAATTGTCTCCCCCGTTAGTCAGAATTCACTGAATCTGCTGATATTAACAAGAAAATTGAATGAAATTTGATATTTAACCTCGATTGACTTATTGTAGAAAAAATAAAATTTTTGAAAATAAATTACCCTTATAATAAATCATCACATGCATTAACGTATGAAGACGTATGAGGATAATTTTATCATAAAAAAATTTATTTGACCTTCGATAAATCAATTAAGGATAAATATATACGGTTTTTCTTGTTAATATCAGTAATTTTGGTAAATTTTAACTAACGAATAAACTAATTATTTGTTAGGTAGAAGCAAATATCACGAGTAATAAATATAATTTTTCAAATTATAAAGAGTCTATATATATATGTATATATTTCTTAATCAATTAGGCAAGTTGGCACATGGCATTAACTATAAGAAAATAATTAAAAAATAATAACTTTTCATTTAGGTAGAAGCACATGGCATCAAGACTAAGACTTAAATTGAGAAAAGTGTATTTTATTTATTGTTTTCCTAATGTCTTAAAATGACTGGTCGAAATTAAATAAAGTGAAAACACGTCTATTGTGACATTGACATGAATTTATTAGCACTTTTACTTGCATGCCAAAGCATAAACTAGATGCATGACGACTTTCTCCACGTATTCCATTGAAAAAAGCGTGCATTGTTATTATTATTATTATTTTTCTTTTGACAGAGACAAAAGCGTGCATTATTATCATTACGGTAAATTACATTTTATCATTCGAACTGTGCCCCATTTTACACTTTGATATTAATTTTTTTTTTGTCAACTTACCATCTCAATTTTACAAAACTTTGTACTTTGTCATTTATAATTATTTTCAACTAAATTTTGTTGAAAAACTACCAGGGTAAAATTATATTTTTTGTCCCATAAGTGGATTTGTTTCTAATTTTAGTCACACACTCAGGGCAATTCGCACATTTGTCCCATATGTGGTTTTTTTTTTTCAATTTAAGGACCAAGGGGGGGGGTTCTGTCCAAAACTTAACGGCAACTGCTTAATCCGTCAATTGCTGTTAAATGTGGAGGGAAAACATGGAGATTTGGAGGGAAAATTACAAACTGTCGATTACAAAACAACAGGATGATAGAGTACAAAATATATATTACATATCCTAAAATTAGCAACCTAAAATTCATGCCGAATACATGAAAAATTGGAGTATATACTCCAAAAAAAATTGAGGAAGAATCAACCAAAACAATACTTAAACAACACCATAAGCCAAGATACAACCAAAAAATTAAACTAAAACAGTTGGTCTTCATTACATCTGTGCCATTTTGTCCTCCATTCTATTCAATTTTTGAAGCAATTCGGGTATGACAACCTTTGTCCTTGCACACATCGGCGGGTCTTCCCAACGAAAAAAACCACACCTGCTTATTTTTTTTGTACACCCAAAAAATCTCCTATCTGGGTTGTTGACGGTCCATGAGGTTTTCAAAATTGCATGCCTTCCACAATGACAAAACTTCTCTATTAATAGCCATATTTTGTGACATTTTTCCTACTAAATGCAAGAGAAAAATGAAGAAATAGGACTCAAATAGAAGGAAGAGGGTGTAATGGTTTTTCCCACTAAGTTGTTGACTTTCCCTTCAAATCTCCATGTTTCCCTCCACATTTAACAGCAACTAACGGATTAAGCAGCTACCGTTAAGTTTTGGATGGAATCCCCCCTTGGGTCCTCAAATTGAAAAAAAAAATTACATATGGAACTAAATGTGCGAATTAATTTGAGTGTGAGACTAAAATTAGAAATAAGTCCACTTATGGGACCAAAAATATAATTTACCCAAACTACCACATGCACTGTAATGTGATATTTAATGATTATATTTTCGTGTATATATATGTACTTATAAAGGGATGAAGTAATATATATATATATATATATATATATAGACAGAGAGAGAGAGAGAGAATGATGTTAACATTATTACATATTTTTTAGGAGAAAGCGTAATTTCATATTTTTAAAGGTGTCTAAGTGTAACTATCCCTATATATATAACTAGTTATCATAGCACACGATTTTTGCGAGCATACAAAAAAAATATTTATGTGGGATGGAAAAAAAATTATGAAAAGAATAAATTATTACTATAAATTATAATAAATATGAAGAAGTGAGGTGAATGAGAAATATGGATTAGTGAGTAGTTAAGAAAAAAAAATATAATTATAAAATTATTAAAATTATTAAAAAAATTAAAATTATTAAATTCATCAAAAAAATTTAAAAAGAATAAATGAAATGAAAGATAAATTTGGGTATTAAAAAATTAGTAGGCTAAAAGATTTTGTTTTATAATATTATAGAAATAAAGTTATTTTCCCGGAAAATTTGGGCTTGAGATTGGGCTGCCCATGATTTCCAAATTTGGGCTGGGCCTCGCCGCCCCAAATTCAAGGCCCATCAATCAGTCTTAATCAAAATCAAATAATTCAACAGCTTTTCTCTCTCCTATATATATATATATATATAGAGAGAGAGAGAGACTGCTCTGAAATTCTTCTTGGGAATCTCTTTGGTACAGTACACAACTCAGTAGTCACCAGATATTCCTTGCTTTTCTTCAAATTCCAGCAGCAAATCTGTGCTCTTTTCGCCGGTTTCTCACTGAAACTCATTTCAATTTTCGCAGAGGAAGCACTTTTTTCCAATTCCTGTAATGTTAGAGAAACCCTAAATTGGAGTTTCGATTAGTAGTTAATCAGGAAGTCTTGTATTCCTCTTTTGAATTCCGAGCATCTTTACTAAGTTTCTGCTGGAATTGTGGCTTTCTACCTTGTAATCAACTGATTTCCTTTCGGTTTGGGTTTGGGTTTAGGAAATTGAAGCTTAAATCAGTGAAATAGAGCCCAATTTTGCATAAGTTTGGTGGGTTTTTGCTTTGATTTTCAGCAGATTAGTGTAGCAGATAGTGGGAAGAAAAGGCAAAAATGGATAAATACGAACTTGTCAAGGATATAGGCTCTGGAAATTTTGGTGTGGCAAGGCTCATGAGAAACAAGGAGACTAAAGAGCTTGTGGCGATGAAATACATTGAAAGAGGACATAAGGTTTGCACTATTCATACTTATAGTAGCAGATCACCTGTACTTTTGTAGGTTGCTGTTACTCATTTCAACTATTTGTGTTTGTGTTTTTGGTTTGTTAAATTCATGGGTTTGAGTTTTTAGACTGATCTAAGTGCGCTTTTAGCCTTTTCTTCTATTGGGTGTATACCTCATTTATTAAATTCGTGTTGTTTGCTGTACAAATGAATTTCCTGGAGATTAGATGCTTATTTCTGGTTTTGGCTGTAGATTGATGAGAATGTGGCGCGAGAGATCATAAATCATAGATCACTTCGGCATCCTAACATAATTAGATTCAAAGAGGTGATGAACCTGATTTTCTTGGAGTTTTCTCTTAGATTAAGTTTATTATGCTGACTTCTAGTTTGGGTTTTGGGATGCAGGTGGTTTTGACGCCCACTCATCTGGCCATCGTTATGGAATATGCTGCAGGTGGAGAACTGTTTGAGAGGATCTGCAATGCTGGAAGATTTAGTGAAGATGAGGTATTACAGCTTTTGTCTTTCCCTGACTTTAGTTTTGTAATAAATGGATATGGTTCCCTCAAGAAAGGGGTATTAGTTTCTACATCTTGAACGTCATGGTCTATATTTCCTCATATTTCAGGCCAGGTACTTTTTCCAGCAGCTTATTTCTGGAGTCAATTACTGCCACTCCATGGTGAGGACTTAGCATACAAGTTGGCTCATATATGGATGAGTGAAAATTTATGTTATTTTCTGAATCCATTGATCCTTACACATGTTTGATCTCAGCAAATATGCCATCGTGATTTGAAGCTGGAGAACACCCTTCTGGATGGAAGCCCTGCTCCACGCCTGAAAATATGTGATTTTGGTTACTCAAAGGTAATAATAAGTTATCTCTCTACGTTTAACTTACTGGCTACAGGTGAATTTTGCACCAGCAGGCTCCATTACTGTGTTGTTCTATCTGTTGTTTAGTCATCTCTGCTTCATTCAAGGCCCAAATCAACTGTTGGCACACCTGCTTATATAGCTCCAGAGGTTCTATCTAGAAGAGAATATGACGGGAAGGTAAGCATGTTAGCCTGTTCTCTTGTGGTAATATTCCCATTAATTGCCGGCTGTTATTTATTTTTGTCTATTTTTCCTGCTTTCTTCTGGTTTGATAACTTGTTTGTATTATGTTAGCTCACTTATTATCTGCAACGCATCTTCAGTTTTTCTCTGGCTACGTTTTATTATGATAATGAGTATATTATGCTTGGGAATTGACACAATAAGTCCTTTACCCTTTTCTATGAAATGGGCCCGCTCCCTTCTTCCCAGCCCTCTTGCTTACTATGAGCTCAGGCCAACTAGCTCAGTTTTATACCACCCTCTATGAGTTACTAGGTTGTATTTCATCCCTCCCTCTATGGTCTGTGTGCCTCCATGCATGCCCCTGCATGAAGAATGAAATTGCTTGATTTTGCATTTTTGTTTAACTTTGGTTGGTTTTGGTCCAGTTGGCTGATGTATGGTCGTGTGGCGTGACACTTTATGTTATGCTGGTTGGAGCATATCCCTTTGAAGATCAAGAAGATCCAAGGAACTTCAGGAGAACCATCCAAGTAAACCTTTTCACTGGGTCCTTTTGATGTTCCAAGGGCTTTTTATTCTTTCATATTTATGTTGAGGACGTATATTGTCATTTATCCCTAATATATTGATCCTCTTTCCCAGAGGATAATGGCTGTCCAGTACAAGATCCCTGACTATGTCCACATATCTCAAGATTGTAGGCACCTCCTTTCTCGCATTTTTGTCGCCAATCCAGCTAGGGTAAGTGTTCTCATTTCATAACTGAAGTTTCTCTCAGACCGACTTCTTTTATGTTTTGGTGGGGGCCAACTGATCATAATCTACTTCTACTTGTACTTCCAGATCATGATAACTTCAGATTGCTTTAATACTGAGATTTGGTCATTTTTGTCACTTTTAGTCAGGATTTTTGCTATATGAAATTGGGCACAATCCTTGATCGATATCCAAAATAGTAAATGATTGATTTGCATGCTAATGTATTAATACATTTGAATTAGAATCCTTTCTGACTATTGGGCCTACATCAATGGATGTGAGTGCTTAGTTTATCGGTTGACTCCTTGCTTATGATGAACTACTCTGATTTTGTAACTTGTTAGTTAATAACCATTTCGAAAATTGAGCTTCAAGATTATCTTTAATCTTAAAATTTTTCTATCCACAAACTGTTTTCATATAATATTACAGTAAAGCAAATATAAATCTTGTTGGAATCTTAGATGACTCTTTATTGTGTTTGTTCCAAATAATTTTAAGATTGCTGCTATTTGTGTGAATTGGAAAGAGGTACGATGTTAACATAAGCTCGACATCTTCTTAACATAGATTTTGTGTCTGGGTCACTTGTACTTATGACCGTGCCACCATAGATTGGGTGGTGTCATCATTGTAATTCCCATATCAGATTCTCTCTTGATGGGATCCAGGAGTAACTGAATACTACAACTATTTAGGCCTAAAATTACCTACATTACATATTACCAAATGATTATTATGTGTTGTGCAGAGAATTACTATCAAAGATATCAAGACACACCCATGGTTTCTGAAGAATTTACCAAGGGAATTAACAGATGCAGCTCAGGCTACATACTACCGTAGAGAAAATCCCACCTATTCCCTTCAAACTGTCGAGGAGATCATGAAAATTGTGGAGGAGGCCAAAACACCTGCTCCTGTGTCCCGCTCAGTTGGTGGTTTTGGGTGGGGAGGCGAAGAGGAGGAGGATAAAGAGGAAGATGTAGAAGAAGAGGAGGTGGAGGAAGAAGATGAAGACGAGTACGAGAAGCAAGTGAAGGCCGCTCATGCAAGTGGGGAGGTACGTCTCACTTGAGGCCTCTCTTAATGATGTACAAGACGTGATTTTAGTTTGGCAAACCTCATCATACTTTTGTGGTTGTAAAGAGTTCGAGTTTACTCGGAATGTGGGCTTCAATAAGTCTGTACATGTTTAGCGTCGTTGTTGTTGTTGCTCAGGAGGCTTGTGCAGTTTACTTTGCTGAGGGAACTTGCAAAACTGCGTTGTTGTGAATAACCAAAAGAAAAAGGGGAACATTGTGAAGAAATTTTTAGGGTTTGTTTGCGTGGAACATATGTGGTGTTTGCAGTTTAGACATAGTTGTTATTTGGGTCTTACCAAAGAATACTGTATTGTATTTATGTGAATTTATATTTAATTGTGATCTTGTGTTTGCTCCCATCTCCCTCACCCCCATCCCATCAAAAAGAAAAGAAAAGGAAACACTTGCATGTAATCTTGTGTTTAGACCTAGTTCTTATTTTATTGCATGTAGTGAAAAAAATTTGTTATTTTATAAAAGTACTCTCGAGTTTGCCTGAGGGAGTGTTTGTGAGAACTTTGGAAAAGCGTTTTTCAATTTTTAATTTTAAAGAGATAATTAGATGTTTGGGATGTTAATTCTTGTTTTTGAAATTGTTCCAAAAAGTATTTTGAAGCTAAAAGTTACAAGCATTTTGGGAGATGCTGCTTTTCGTTGTTTAGGTCTTTTTATAGATAAATTTAACTTTCTATTGTTCTATTTTATCTTCATTCTAATGATCTTAATTCAAGTTCACTTTTTTTTTTTTAAATTTATTTTCAAAATTTTCATCTAGATATAATGTGTTTTCAAATAATTAATTTTAATAATTTATAATTTCACATATTTAAAATTTTATTTTCTATGTTATCTTATACTAATATGAAAAAATGTAAATTACATTGCTGTGATAGATTAATAGAAAAATATATCTTTTTGGCAATAATACAAATTTATTTATCGTCTATGAATGAACAAATTAATTATGTTACGTAGTGGGGCATTATTGGATTAACATTTAATTATTTTAATGTATTTAATATTTTGATAATAATGACAATATTTATAAAATAAAATAAAATATACTACTTGAAATAAAAAAGGTTATAAAAAATAATTATTTAACAAAAGACAATTATAAATATTAAGCGAATTCTTTTCAATCACCACCCACTTCTAATTCAGCTATAATTTTTTAATTTTTACAACACTTAACATCGGACGTATGAAAGAAGAGAAGGTGGGGGGAATGCAAATTCATTTCCTTGGCAGAAAAGCAACAGGCATCAGCATGTCCCTGACTGGGTTTAAGAATTTTGATCCAACAATTAACATACAACACTTTATTCAAGTGATAAATTGCTCCTAAGACACCACCAACAAATTTACCACCAGACAGAAACACAACATCCTCTTCCTTATTCATTCATCTATATATACATATTCCATCTTCCAATCCAATATCATTTTTTCTACACAACATCAATACCCTCGGATCTTTTTTACACCATCACATGCCAAAGATTAATTTGTACACAGCAGCTAAACAATCAGGATGCTAACAAATATGTACAACACAACCAAGTAAAACTCAATCTTTCGTCAAGTTTGCATACCAAGGGCCGTGAACGATCACAGACACCTTGGCTGTGACCACCAGCACCGTTGCAGCTTTGACAACCTCATCGACAAGCAGGGACGCCCCAACTTTCTGTAACGCCGTTTCTGCTAATTCTCTCCCTTGTTTTCCAGTTCCTCCAAGCACAATTCCTCTCAAGGCCAGATATACGGCACGAGAGACACGGGTGAAAACAGCATCATCTTCTTGCAGGCTTTTACTCAACATCCTGGCCATTAGTTCTTTCATTGGATGAAGCTTAGTGTCAACTGATTTGTCGTCTTCAGGGGTGAGCATCTCGACAATATCTTTGATGCCAGCATCTGCAGCCGAGTCGAGACATTCAGAAAGCTGTTTAACACTGCTGGAAAGTATGGTGTCCATTTGCGCTTGGCTGGTTACTATTCGCTGACTCAGAAGAGTCTGCCGCAAGACTAAAACACTGCAGTCGTGCGATTTTAAAGAATCCGTAAGTAGGTGGAAGGGAAAAATAAGCCAATTGGATTATAGAATGAAAGAATCAATATTTTCCACATTATGCATCCAAAACCTACCTTGTTGCTATCACAACAATCTTCTGGACTTGGGACTGCACACCTCTTAGCCTGAAGAGATTGAGGCTCATAGTTTCCGGCAGCTCACCTTCTGTCAAACCAGCTATCTTGTTTACCAACTTCAACAAGCCTAACCTCACCAACAGATCAATCTCCTCTCCTTTGCATTCCAAATGGGGATCAATGGTCTCTGGAGTAAGAACAATAAGTGTTGACATTCACTATTTTACAATGATTAGTAGCAAAACAAATTAAGAGATGCATATTCTGACACAAAATACCAACCAATAAAGGTTGTAGCACTCGACGTTGAAGATACATCAACTTGATTTCCGTTCATTTTAACTAATGAACTTCCTCCGGTTCGAAGAGTAGTGGTCGGCAGAAAACTTGACGAATTCTCTTGTCTCCTTGTCAACTCAGAGAGTAAACATTTGTGTTCGTTCCATTCCTCATCTTTACCTCCGCGTACAGATGAAAGCCATTTTGCAGTGGAGGGTAAAGCAGTCAGCGCGTTAGACGGATGGCCATATCGATTAGTGAAAGCTTTTCCAAGAAAATATAAGGCCTCAGGTCCGTTCAAGAACGGTTCCAAAATTCTGATGCGCGCTTTGCTTACTTCTTGCTTCAGTTCCTGGGACAAGACAAAGCATTCTCCCATCATAAAATGAGAATGTAATTAAGGATGTATAACTGCTTCAAGTACTTGTCTTAAGCCAGACAAAGATCCTCTTTGTTCTAGGATAAAAAAAGATATGCAGCTGAAATCATAATTAAAGCAGAATCAATACCTGTATTTGTTCTAGGACAAAACGCAGGCCCTTAATTAAAGCGATTACTTGTGAATTCTCTGAGCTGCCACTGGCCCAACACGTCTCCGCAAGATCTTTCATAAACTGCTGGTGCTTTTTCTTCAATTCATCCTCATAAGCTGGAGCGGACAGCTTCCGCAGAGTGGTCAATGCATATTCGAGAATCCTCCCAAGAAAATTGATGTCTAATTTTCCCGAGTTCAGCACCTAGAGTTAAGACAACCAAAATAAGTTGATCAATATTTCTGAATGGCAGAAGTAACCAGAAGAGCAGAGAAACAAATTATAACATAATTCACCTGAGTGAGAATTTCCAGGTCAATAGCTTCAATAATTTCTTGTCTCCAGCTCGCTGGGGCCAATGCACAAATTCCATCCCTCACCTCGCTCATCAATCCCACAACATGACTGTAGTTAGGTTCATCCTGTCTCACAGATTCAATGATGCCATCCCAAAATGCTTTTTCCATCGTCTCTTTTACCTTTGCCTGGTCATGACATAAGATTTCACAAAAATTAGTATAAACAGCTTGTGAAAGATCAATATATAATAAAGATGGCATAAGCAGGCTAAAACCACGAACCATGATGTTGCTTTGATATCCACCAGCTGAACTGAAGCTATCAGCAAAAGCAAGGCGCTCCCCGTGAACATATTCATTGACAATCCTCACATTCTCCATGTCCAAACTCTCACCAGAGAATCGGGAAATGCTAGAGCTTGACACAGGGGAACTAACTTCCTTAGGGTCAGCATGTTCCCTGAATAAAGATCGCACCACTGAGCTTTGCTTTTGAGAGCTCACAGATGCATTACTCGCTTTAACTGAGCTACCAAAAGAAGAAGAGGAAGCTGGACTTGGGGATAGGATAAGTGTAGACAACGGAGTTATTGGGCTCCCGTTCTCCTTTGCATTAAAAAATTTCTTCCGTGTGTCAGAAAGTGCAGTTTCCATACGCTCAATACCAGCACCTCCACCAAGGTGTAGTACTTTCTCTCTTAAGAGTTTCTGATCCTCAGATACCTGCAGTACACGGTAGGCACATCAAGAATGAATCATCGTGGATATTCCTCTCCAAGTCTTAGACGTACCACTTTCCTATTTCCAAAAGGAACATTTTTTATAACAAAAATGCAGATGGTCCTTAAAGTTTAAAGTCAAATTTCTTATATTCTATACTATTACGGTAACTAACACCAAATGGTAATGTTCAGCAAGAAAAGTTAGAAAAAGAATTACTTGAATGTTCAGCAAGAAAGTTAGAAAAAGAATTACTTGAATGTTCAGCAAGAAAAGGCTATCGGTTCTTAGATAGGATAAAGCTAGGGGACAAACCTGTTTCTGGATAGCTTTCATATCATGTGAGAGAGGACCACTGTCCCCATCAGGAGTCATCTTGCAGGTCTGAATCATAGAAAGCTCCAGACGACAAGCAGCTCTAACCAAATCCTCCTCTAATGACCTAGCATCCTTAGCCTTCCACACCACAAAGCTATTCAAGAAGGAGCACCAGGCAGAATCAAATGCTGCAAGCTGAGCCCTGAAGGTCCGACGCATCATTACATGGCCAGATTCCTCATCCGAAACTTCCAAGGGCCCATTTAGTATTATCTTAATCAGCAAATCGAACTCCTTCACAAATTTCACAGCAGATTTTACCAAAGCCGCCTCGCGCTCTCCTTGGCCACTAATTACAGCATCTGGATGACCCAGTATCATGTAAGCACAGAGAACAACTCTCACTTGGTACCTTGATAGAGGAAGATTTCTACCGACATGTCTGCTGGGTAATGTCTTTTTCTCTTCTCTGTTGAAGACGGCTTTCCTAGGTACTTCCTTCCTTTTCGGAGAGGCTACTCGCTTGAGGAGATGGTCAATGTCATTCCAAGCGGAAGGATTAGGAATACATTGAGATAATCTGTAGCGAATTTCAAGCCGATCGAGCAAAGCCTTAGTAGTATGAAGTGTATCAGTTGACTGAATAAGAAGTGCAAACTGCTCAAATGGCAGTGACTTCACTGATTTCTCATTAATATTCAAGTCATTATACGCTTTGACTAGAGTCACAGTCGTTTTCTTCAGCATTGTGAACTTCTTCCAGCACCTGCAATATTTTCAAGATGAGAAATATCCTAAGCTCAGTTTGCAGGACAATTTGCAAGAATTCCTTATTTCTAGAAAAACGTTTATTAAGGCACAGGGAGCTTGTCTAAACTCCAAGAGACCCATGTACAAATAGCTAAGGGGGCAGTACGTCAAATGGAAACTTAAAAAGGTCAAATGAAATAAGAATGCTAAAAATACCTTGCTATTTTTCTGGCAAGTATATCAGCCTGCTCATGCATGGTGTGCAAGCTATTAAGGACAGCGTTATATGGTCTTCCTCTCTGCTTCAAATACTCTGCTCTCTTTCTCCTCGCCTATTCACATCAAAAACTCAAAAGTTCTAACAGCATGGCCAAAACAAACAAGAAATCATGTATTCTAAAATGTTGATTAACAGTACCCGTTGCAGTCTGTCTTCTAGCTTGTTTTTCATTTCACTTCGCTCAATCTCTCTCTGGTGAGAGATAGAGCTGGCTACTTTTTGCACCTGTAAGACCCTAGCACGTGCCTTCCTCTTCTCTGCTTCTAGTAATCCCAGTCGCTTTCTCTCAGCAGCTGCACGCTTCTGGCACATTGCAGCACGCACCCGCTCTTTGTACTTACTCTCTCGAGCGGATCGTCGCATTAATGACTGAGAGGTCCTCTCCTTCAGAGTGGCCCTCCTTTGCCGATAAGCCCGAAGAATAAGCAGTCTGTTGGCCTCTGCTTGCCGAACTCGCATTTCAACCTTCGTACCTAACTCAGCACGTTCCTTTTTGAAGCGCATTTCCACCTGTGTCTTAGCAGCCTGCCGCAACTCATCAAGCTTAGCCAGCCGCATCTGAGCATTAGCCAGCATACTCAACCTATGTTTTCAAATAGCAAAATTAGTATATGCACACACACATTATCATTCACTGCTGTTTAAGGATTGGCATGCAAGAGATCTGGACCCACATTACAGTAAGCAAAAGGGCAAGCATAAACATGACAAACATGAAAAACAAATTCACCAAACCACTAAACAAGCTGATGCAGCAACCTATGTTGAAATAGCAAAATTAGTATATGCACACACACATTATCATTCACTGCTGTTTCAGGATTGGCATGCAAGAAGATCTGGACCCAGATTACAGTAAGCAAAGGGCAAGCATAAACATGACAAACATGTAAAAAACAAATTCACCAAACCACTAAACAAGCTGATGCAGCAAGGAAATTTAATTATTCATGGTATGTCTTCTAATAATCACTACGATTGCAACAAGGTGGAAGTTTTGATAATCTTAAGTTAACAAATGCAAAATGTGAGCAAGTATGAAAGAGAGATATGAATGCACTACTGTGCTACTTGGACTGATGTGGCTTTGAAGTAAGACCCAGGGACCACAAGTTTACCTCTTCTCTTCAGCAGCTAGGAGCTTAGCCTCCAAGCGCTGTCCAAGATCATCTTCATGAGATGAAGATCGTGAAGGGCTTCTGGGCTTCGGCCTAGCCTTGCTTGATAAATTCTCATAGAATTTCTGCAGTTTGAACGATGAAAAAAATTATCATGTCAAAGCCTATCAATATAGTCAAAATCTGTAACCAAAGAATAATAATGATGCACAAAACACCAGCAGACAAAAAAGAAAAGTAACAATAAGTTGATAAGATGCGGCTTTGAGTTACTCACTTCAAGAGACGAGAGAAATCAGGATTGGTATTTAGCAGGATCAACAGGATTAAAACAGTATTGTGATAAAGACTCGTAATTCTCATCAGAACCATGGCATGTACTACTACAAGGATATAAATATTAACAGCAAGAAGAATGACATGTTCAACCAAACATTTGCTTATGGGAGAGGGGCAGCAGGAGGAGGAGAAGATGTAGTAATCACAAAGAACAGCTAAAGTCAAAAGGTCTGACATGTTGTTTGTGTCTGAGGTGCGTGATTTTTTCATTCGGTTAGCGGAGGCAGTTTAAACATACTACTCACCCAACTTTCACCTAACACGATGGGAAAAAAACCAAACCTTTACAAGTAAGGCTAGAGCAACAGAATGAGAAAATAATAAGAAGAATTCAAAACTAAGTTCATCAAAGAAGCCAAAGTTTTCCTTGAAAATTTCAAGGAGCTTATAAAGTACCAATTATAAGATACTTCAAAACACCAAATATTGCCAATTCTACCAAAACTTCAAAAAAAAAAAAATAAAAAGAATGATCCATCCAGTGGTTTCCATAATTAGATAAACTAAAAACTTTTTTAAAGGAAAATAAACTAAACTTAAACACTAATCCACTACGTAAGTTAAATAATTTAGAACTCTATAGCCATGAGAAACAAAAGACAGAAATTTCCACCAAAATCGAGAAAAAAAAATCTGAGCCAGAAATACTGAGACGAAATAAGAATAGAAAATTGTACTTGACGTCGAAGATCAGCCTCACGAAGCTTGGCTTCGATTTCTTCAATTGTAGAAGGCGGTGGCGTCTTCGTCTCCGAAAGCCTCCTCCGGAGCCACGTCGGGATAGTCGGCGGCGAGCAGGACAAAACCCCGTCGCTCGCCGGAAACTCCATGGCAATTCCCCCCACAGGCCTCCCCCTCTCAGCCGACTCCATCAGGCAACAACCAAAATCAACAACGAAGAATCAAGAAACCAACAGTAATGAACACACCTCAACCCCCGACGATCAAAACCACTATTCACAACCAAAACTCACTGACAGTACGAATTCACCAACCGAAACTCTCAACACAAACAATCAATTATCATTCACAAAACACATACGAGCCCGGCGCGCGCGCGTGTGCGAAGAGATTATATACACACGAAAGTATACAAAATATACATATATATATATCTACAGACAGAGAGAGAAAGGAAGGTTTGAGAGAGAAAGAGAGAGAGAGAAGGTTCAGGAAAGGGAACGACGATTGAAATTGAAATGGAAATGGAAATGGAAATGGGTTTGTTTTCTTGGTTTTGAGTGTGGGGGTGAGCTTTTTATGGGGTTTCTACTTTTTCGTATTGATGGAACGAAATCGTGCTTTGTTAGAAAGGCGTTGGGAAGAAGCGTGTTGAGGTTGCGTGCAGAAACGCGTGTTTTCTCTGCGGTTGCTTAATTGAAAGAAGACAGGTAGCCACGTCAGCTTGTAGGTAACCCCAACGGTACACTCTCCGCTCGCCTTTAATGAAAGTTGCACGTTTCTATTTTGACATTGTGCGACTCTACCGCTTTTCGTATTTTACCATTTTGCCCATGACCTAACTCCTTAACTTCTGCTTTGACCACGTGATTTAGTAGTCTAAACTTGCGTTTCGAGCAACGTTGTTTTTAGAGTAAATATGATCGCCAGTTCCTGATATTAAATCTAATTATATAATTATTATTTTTAATTTATAAATATATTTTTTGAAATTATTATTGAATTACAATAATATTTTTTATATTCAGTGTGAAAATTTTACGCAAACACTTATTAAGTATACTATACTAACAATTCTTGAGGGGGTGTAGCTGTAATATCACAAAGGACATGTGTGTGTGTGTCATTAGATCTAATTACAAGGGGGAGTCAATATAATTTATCTTTGTTTTTATCCAAATCATAATTGTTCATCATGTTCGTTTTAAATAATATTTTAATTTCTTGATTGACTTCAAGTATGAAGTAGTTTCAAATTTTAGCTACAATTTTTGCGCTTGCATAATCAGTTTTGAAATTGTAAATCGAACCATCAAGGACGATTTTGCGCTTGCATAATCAGTTTTGTATAGTGTATTACATATTTATCGAAATATTATTTTGGATAGAATTGTGTTTTTAACAATGTGTGTGGTGTTATTATGAGTGGCATGTTTATAATTTTGACACTGTATCTTACATTTTGTAAGGATTTGTCCAATAACATCTCAATGATGTGTTCAACAAATTTGCCCACACACCATTATGGCTTCACAGATCGTATCTGTCTTCAATTACCAAAAATTCGTATCCCTTAAAAGGCAGTTACTCTATCACCTAATAAGGGAATCTCGCTGGGGGTACCTACTCTAATAAGGTGGTTCTAGCCCCCGCCTATTAGAGTGGGGAGACTGAAAAATACCCTTAAGAATACAAAAGCCCAACAAGGGGTCCAAGCGACCTATGAGAAGGCCTAGACGAACCTAAGCAATGAAAAGCCTAGGTCCAAAAGGAGGTGACTAGATAGAAGAGTTTGGCTAGACACAAAGGTTTATCGGGAGGACCAGGCAACGTATTTTTAACAATCTCCTCTCGATCCCAAGGTTTTGACGCCCAAAGAATTCTTTCCAGGGCTAAACCCAATCACGCCCTACCTTAGTGGTAGGCACTCACGTCCACGTTGGTAGAAAGATCCACGTGTCTATAAGCACTCTACGACAACTCAATTGAGCTGCCAGTTGGGTAATCCAAGTCTTAAAGTATCGTAGTTGGAGGCACCCAACAGCTCCATTGAAGACTTGGCAACCTTATCCAAAGACGGCCAGCTCGTGGGGGATAGATCTATCCATGGAGGATAGCTACTTTCGTGAGGGGTAGGTGTTCCCCCGAAACTTAGGGGAATCTAAATAAAGTCCAAGAAGGTATGGCCTCCTCTCAAGTCCTAAGAGTTGAGAGCTTGCTTAAAAAAACCACTCTCACTTTGAAGGGTAACTTTAGGCTATTAGCGTACATGAAAACTCTATATTTTTATCAACTTACTCTTATTTCACGATCATTTCATCGTTTTCAACTGCTTTTGATTTATTGACTTGGGTATCAAAGTACTAATGTGTTTACTGTAGGTCTCTATTTTAAAACTTGTAAAATCAATACTCGAAGATATCGAATCAGACCTTTTCTAATGACTAACTTTTTGCTCGCATCACATCCGTTATCCCAATTTATCTCCGCATGTATAAAAAAAAAAATCAATCTTAATTGTTATTTTTTCTTAATGAAAAAATTATACTAGTGCTTTAGTTTTATCCAAATGAACTTTTTGCAATAAATTGATTTAGATCTTATAAATAAATGTTTTTTCAGTGGTCAATTAATTCAACATCATTACTGGTGAGAGTGATTTCTCAAATCTTTAACCATTTAGTGGTCATGATGGAGATCAATATATTTGTAGTTACAATTATGACCAAAAAAAGCAAGTTTCATGTGCCAAATAATGATATTGTTGTCCCCTTTTTCCTCTCTAAGTGCCCTTTATCATAACTATTATATATGAGGGCATACTAGTCATTCATATAGTGGTACCATTAAAAAAAAATTAAAATTTTTGTCACACTATAAATAACAATAGTTTAAAAATTATGATAAATCAACACTATTAATCACAATTAAATAAAATAAAAATAAAAATTTAAATTTTTATCATAATTAATCAATATTCGCCATAATTTTTTAGTTATAGCCAAAACAGTTGCCATGATTTTGGCCATAGCTAATATTCTGCTATGCTTGCAGAAACAACAGTTAATGGCTGTTGTGAAGCTGTGGTCGACTTGTATTTGTCATAGTTTTATTCTTTTTATTATAGTAATTAACTGTAGTGAAAATTATATTTATCTCTGACGTACTCAACGCAATTTACAATGGCTTCTATGTTTATTATGAAAATAAGATTACAAAAAATATGTTATATTTTCAACTTATTTTCAACAATAAGCTGATAAACACTTACATCCACCCGCAATCCCTAACTGAATGCCCACCCCTAATAGCACCATACACATGTCACTAATTACTCACAGTAACAATTTTTCACACCATAAATAGTAAAAAAAAAAATAATCTTCACTATTAAAACTATAAAATTCATTATTATAGAACTAAAAGAATAACAAAAATATAATAATTGTCGCTAATATTCACCTTTTTTCAGTGCCGCAAATTACATACCAAGCGCTTGTATTAATTTGTTCGATCAAACTCAATTTAAGTTTTTTTTTTTTTCTTCTTGAAAATGTGTTAATATGGCATTAATTAAAGAGACTTTAAGAGATGGGAAAGGAGAATTCCTAATTATTGCAGGTTGATAGAGTTTTAATTGTGGAATGTGAACATGACCTTTCATCATAGACAAGCCAATACTTTTATTTAAATGGGAAAAAAGAGACTTGTAGTATTAATTAATAGAATGCATACATAATAATAATAATAGTAATAATAATAATAATAATAATAATAATAATAATAATAATAATAATAATAATAATAATAATGAAAACAATTAATTAATTATGCAGTGCATTGCACATGTCATATTCCATACGTAACAACTATAATAACACATGAATTGTATTTCAATTTTGGAGTCTAATTATGACTTAGTTGCATGAAGCTAGAGTGTTATATATTTTTGGTAAAGTAATGGACAACTATAAATATTAATTTTTTTTTTTTGTAAAATTAATAGTCGTGACATATTGTTTCTATGTGCATATAATAATAATTTTTCACGTTTTAAAATATATTATAAATAAAAATAAAGTCTATAAACCAACAAATCATATTTTAAGGAAAAGTAATTGTCATGTCATGTTTGTCATAGGAATATAATTGTCATATTTAAAAAATGTTGCGACGGTGTCGTTAATTGTCGCTTGTGAGGCTGGAAAATCTTTCTTATATATGTATATATTAATATAAATTACAAGTATATTATTTGAAATTATAGTTGTCAACATTGTTCGATGAAGAAAATTTATACAAATATTCTCTTAGCTATATTATACTTACAGATGATGGCAACGAGTCGAGTTTGGGATGGGTTTGCTAAAATCGGGGACCCCACTCGCAGAGAAATTATTGAGCCCACGATCTGTCCCGCCCTGGATGCAGAACCTGACACCTATAAACTCGTCTTAATATTTTTGAAAATTAATGACTATATATCTTTTAAAAAATAGTACTATCATAACTTATAAATATGAGAAATATATATTATTGAAATATTTATTTTTTATTTTTTTATAAATTTAGATATGCATGTTTTAGGTGTTAAAATATTAAATTTTTTAAACTATATGTTTCTAATAGGGACTATCAATGTAATTTACTTTATATTTTATATAAATTGAGTAGAACAATATCAAATAATCACGTCAAATCGTCACGAAAATATTTATTTAATATTTTAATTTGTCCTCACAGACAAATTCTGCATGTTAAACTTTTTTTTTGTATAAAAAAAAATTGATGTATTTTTATTTTATTCAAAATTATTTTTTTTTCCTACCCTCTGCTTGTTCTTAAAAGAAAAATAAATTACCTAAAATGTCAAAATTGCACGTCCTTATCGAGCTAATAGGTTTAAAAAACGGAGGACACAATGGTAAATTCCCTTAATTTGCAAAGCTACTCTACACCTTTGAGAAGCGACGCCACAGATCAGAGAGAGTGACCGCTCGGCGTGACGCCTCCAAGCCAAACGGCTAGCCACGTCATCCACCACCATCCTCGCGAGTAACCAAACCATACCTACTCGCGGCGCTTGACGGTTACGTAAGACGACTTTTTTCTTCATTGGCCCACATACCCACCATAAGAAAAAGTGCTCCGCCCCGCAGGAAGGAATAGCCTCTGTTGGGGGGGACGGGTGCAAGTTAGCGGCTGCCACGATAGTCGTGACATATTGTTTCTATGTGCATATAATAATAATTTTTCACGTTTTAAAATATATTATAAATAAAAATAAAGTCTATAAACCAACAAATCATATTTTAAGGAAAAGTAATTGTCATGTCATGTTTGTCATAGGAATATAATTGTCATATTTAAAAAATGTTGCGACGGTGTCGTTAATTGTCGCTTGTGAGGCTGGAAAATCTTTCTTATATATGTATATATTAATATAAATTACAAGTATATTATTTGAAATTATAGTTGTCAACATTGTTCGATGAAGAAAATTTATACAAATATTCTCTTAGCTATATTATACTTACAGATGATGGCAACGAGTCGAGTTTGGGATGGGTTTGCTAAAATCGGGGACCCCACTCGCAGAGAAATTATTGAGCCCACGATCTGTCCCGCCCTGGATGCAGAACCTGACACCTATAAACTCGTCTTAATATTTTTGAAAATTAATGACTATATATCTTTTAAAAAATAGTACTATCATAACTTATAAATATGAGAAATATATATTATTGAAATATTTATTTTTTATTTTTTTATAAATTTAGATATGCATGTTTTAGGTGTTAAAATATTAAATTTTTTAAACTATATGTTTCTAATAGGGACTATCAATGTAATTTACTTTATATTTTATATAAATTGAGTAGAACAATATCAAATAATCACGTCAAATCGTCACGAAAATATTTATTTAATATTTTAATTTGTCCTCACAGACAAATTCTGCATGTTAAACTTTTTTTTTGTATAAAAAAAAATTGATGTATTTTTATTTTATTCAAAATTATTTTTTTTTCCTACCCTCTGCTTGTTCTTAAAAGAAAAATAAATTACCTAAAATGTCAAAATTGCACGTCCTTATCGAGCTAATAGGTTTAAAAAACGGAGGACACAATGGTAAATTCCCTTAATTTGCAAAGCTACTCTACACCTTTGAGAAGCGACGCCACAGATCAGAGAGAGTGACCGCTCGGCGTGACGCCTCCAAGCCAAACGGCTAGCCACGTCATCCACCACCATCCTCGCGAGTAACCAAACCATACCTACTCGCGGCGCTTGACGGTTACGTAAGACGACTTTTTTCTTCATTGGCCCACATACCCACCATAAGAAAAAGTGCTCCGCCCCGCAGGAAGGAATAGCCTCTGTTGGGGGGGACGGGTGCAAGTTAGCGGCTGCCACGACGGGCTCCTATAATTCGACCACGTGTCCACAGTGACCGGAGGTGGAATTTCAACCATGTAAAGAAAGTTTTGTCTACGGATGGTCCCACCGTTTGAAAATAAAGTGATAGGCCCTCCCCACCACTTGACTCCATGAGGAAGCTTGGTGATGTGTGGTTGGAGACACTTCGTCAATTAGTAAGTACGAATCACTTTCAATCAGACGAATATAAATTCAATTTCTTCTATAAATATATTAATTGTATTAATAGATAATTTATAAATTTATAAATTAAATTAAAATATTCAATATTTGATTAAAAATGATCAATAAAAACTCGTTTGAATTCGATTTGTTAAATTTAACAAACCAAAATTAAAAAAACATGTTCAATAAACTTTCATACTCAACTTGAACTTGATTTGATTAATGTAAAAAATAATTAAATATATAGAGAAGCATCAAATTACTCGAGTTCGGTTCATATTTCATCCAATTAAAACTCGTTTGAGCCCAATTAGAACAACATTCAAACACAATTCTTCAAAGCTCGATCTTGATTCAAATAAACTTAGACAAAAACATGTTCAGCTCGGCTTGAATAGTTTTTATTCCTAATAATCAATAAGTACCTCTGTAAGTAATTTATGGCCACCGAATTTGGCTTATCGTGCACTCCTGACTGCTTGCATTTACCGCATTTGAAGGGAACGAAATTTGAGACGCTTTGAGCATACGTAGCGACCATCGAATATAATAGCCACCATTATTGTGGAAGATATTAGACAGAGGATTATCATGTGTTAATTTATCTCGTTCTGTTAATTCATGTGCATTATATAAATTATGAAATATCCCTTGGCCTGTCGAGACATAAACCACCAGTGGAGCAATATTGTACTGTACGATCTTATTTTATTAATGAAACTTACATTTACCAAAAAAAAAAAAGTAACTTATGGCCTTGATGGCATCCTAACATATTGAGATGACGGAGTCGAACCTATCCTTATCATTTTTATAATAATAATAATAAAAAAAGGAGATAGACAATTATTTTATTATTTTATTTTTTTTATTTTTATAGATATTAATAATTTATATTAATGATGAGTTGCCAAAGTGGGAATAATGAGGACCACAACATTAAATATAAAGTATTTATTTTATTAGGTACTTTTTTTTATTTTTGGATAATATAATATTTGGTGTATAGTCATAAATTATATTTTGCACACTGTTATTTTTATATAATATTAATATAATTTAGCTCTTTTGTATTAAATAAATGCTTAATAGTGTTATTTACTAATTGACTCGACTATATTTTGAACGGAGTGGGGATAAGTTTTATTATTTTTATTAGAAAATATTAAAAAAAATGGAATTTATATAATAATATAGATCGAAATTAAATGTTTTATTGTCTATGGTCCGTCGATAACTATATTTTTATTTTATTTTCAATTTTTATTTTTTTCTCTCACTTCTTCATCGTATTTCTTCTTTCAAAAGCGTGTGTTTTCTTTCTCCACTATTTCATTTAATTATTTGACGTAATTTATATTAATTTAATAAACTTTTCTTCTTATTTAATAAAATATTAAACTTTTTGCTATTTAATTTTTTTAACATTTAAAAAGAAAAAATACTCAATTATTTATAAAAAATTATTAAATAAAAACGATAGGCAAACACCCTCTTAATCATAATCACTAGGCTGAAAAATGGTCGGTCAATTATGTCTGAGTTTGACAAGCGAAATTTGTACTGAAATCGTGATTGAGGTGACAAGCGAAATTTGTACTGAAATCGTGATTGAGGTTGTTAAATATATTTGTACTAGAAACGCTCAGCAGCAATATTTGTTGTTGGTGTAAAGGTTTGAGTGGGCTCTTATGTCCCAACTTCCACTAGGAGCAATTTCACACCGTGTTTGCTCTAATTTATTTATTTATTTTGTAACATAGGAAAATAAATATTTTATTGAATTTAATTGAATAATTTCAGAGTTAATTGAATTATATTTTAAATGCGGTTTGTGGTATAATTTAAAAAATGATTAATTATATAATAATTGAAATATAATACCACGTGATAAATTTTGATTCGTCAAACCACATTTAAAGTAGAAAATTTTCTATAAATCCAAAACCCTGAAACAATTACAATCATCAGTCTAAAATAAGTTTTACGATGCAGTGTGCAATATGATCAGGTCTCATAGCACAACATATTGTCTGCGTTCAAGATGCACGGTGGATCTACCCATCTCAGGTAGAACGAGAAGACAGACATTGAGTGTGGTCACGATCGGGCCTGTTGCGCCTCTTTTTTTTAAGTTCATTATATACATTCTTAACTATTATTTTTTTATATATCAATTTCTATGTGATTTAATTTATTATTTATTTAAATCTAAAAACAATTATAAATTTAAGTAATTGGTTATAAGAAACCTTAATATCATAAAAATAAATAAATAAATAAACAAGCACATCCAACACTAATGCAGGCCTGGTCTGGGCCTCAATCGGGTCGATCCATGAGCTGAGCGTGTGTTTAAAAATGAACTAATTGGGTCCCACTTAGAGACCCAAGCTGCCCCAAGACTAGCCATAAACAGTAGTGGATTGGTCCTGGAATGGATTTTTCGACTTGGTTTGTGCCGATTCTAGGCCCACCTGACCCACTGTGCATCTTGCGTCCGCATTGGAGGAAATATCATGAAAAGGCATTTTGTTGAGAGATGAGGTGTTGAAACTTATAAACCACACTAGTTCTCTATCTGGAAAAACACGTAACGATATCATTGTTTTCCTTAAGGCTTTCGAGTTTATAAGCTACAAGCTCTCTTCATGCAACTGATGTGTGTTGCGTGATACATCATCATCCTCGTAAAAAGAGACTTGGGACGTCACATTGCCTTATTCCTCCATATGGTGCCAAGTCGTATAACGGTTAGTCAAAATTATATTTAGTATCCTAATATTCCAACAAATAAATTTGTCCGTTAGTCAAAATTCACGTAATTTGTTGATATTAGCAGGAATAAAAAAAGTGATTGAAAATTCATATTTATTACCAATTAATTAATTGTAGGTCAAACAGATATTTTTTATTAAATTATTTTTATAAGAGTCAAGATATCCCTTATGACATACATTAATATATATGAAAATATATAATGATGAAGTATAGGAAAAGAAAAAGGGGTATTCCCTCGTGAACACCGTGTGGGGAATATTACCCTACACATCTTTGTTCTTCCCTTCTAATTTATTTCTTTATTTAGTGGTCCACGAGACCAGTCCATATTTCGTGCCAAAAATTGTGGGTCTTCTATATCCACCTACCACCTTTTTTTTCTTTTTTTTTTCTTTTAAAGAATTATTATTATTATTATTATTAGGGCCAATTATTTTTAGACCTTATTTGAAAATATGTTATTATACTTTCCTCTAAAAGAATTTTGAAATTACATTTATATCCTTTCGAGAAATCCCTATTTACAACCGACATCCTTTTGTTAGGAATTAAACAGGAAATGCTAAGTTAGCCAAAAAAAAAAAAAAGAATTTGCATAAATTTTCAATTTTATCCATCATTTAATATTTTTACGTAATAATTTTGTACTTATAAAGAGAAAAAATATAATATTAGCATCACTCCATATATATATATATATTTCATTTCTCCCTTTATAAATATAAAATTTATATAAATTCTTTTACTTACATCAGCAATTTTTATCCAAATCTTAACGAAAAGGACTCAAATGTAAATCGAGAATTTTTGGAGGATGAAGTATAATTTTAAAATTTATTTTGGAGAAAATAAAATTTAACACTTTTAGAGGGGATCTAAATATAATTAACTTCTATGGACTAAGATGAAAGAAAAGTTAGAAGGAATAAGTTCTATCATACTGGATAAGTTTTTATTTTGATTTGGGTTTTGCAATTGGGATTTTTTTTAAAAAATAAAAAATAAAGACATCATTACATTATTTAATATTTTAAATATTAAAAGTTGATAAAATATATTGAATATTTTTTAAATAAAAAATATATATGATTCAAAAGAAAGGATGCTATTGTAATGTTGATTTATCCCTTTGATCATGAAATTTATATTTAAAAGTATCAACCTTATAACTTCAATAGAGCTTAATTCCCGTTTTATGAACCTAAATGTAATAAAATAGATTGTCATGTAATTATCACTAAGCAAATTTTGTCCGTAAATCAAGGTGCACAACGAATTGGGTCAGGACCAGCATAAATGAAAAAGTTCAGATGCACTATTGGTTATGGTCTATTCTGGGGGCCTATTTTATTTTTATCTTTTATGAAATTGAGATATTTTTTTGAATAATTATTTAAATTTATGATTGTTTTATGAAATAAATAAATAATAAATTAAAATTAAAAAAATCATAGTTAGAAAAAAGAGTAGTAAAACTATGTAACTTAAATAATTATTTGACTAGCAGGCTTTCAATAATAAACATAGATAATAACAAGTTAAAAAAAAGACTTAAATAAATTTTAGAAAAGAGTAATCTAAGAGTATTAATAAATTAATGTACTAAAAATTTAGAACTAAAACGATAAAGATTAGAATTTTAGAGTTTTAAAATTTTAAAAAGCTTATGAATACACTGAACTTCGAAAAATAAAATAAAGATTAAATGTTATGCATTATTAAAAAAACGGCTAAGTTGGCCCAACCCGTTAGCCCAGACCAAGCAATCTAGGCCAGTAGGCTGGGCAAGTCAGACCAAGCAATCTAGGCCACTAGGCTGGGCAAGTCCTAAATATTGGCACTTGGGATCGGCTTACGACCATCCGGGTCCTGATTGGGTTTGGGCCTGAGTCAGACCATATCAACCCGACCAACTGCACATCTTGATCCTTAAATGTAAACATGGATTAAAAGAATTGATCCAATTTCGAGGCGGATTTCATGTGGACCCCATCCTACGCTCTCAATTTGTCATCCCTAAATTATTTATTACATGATTAATAATTCAAAAGACAAAAGTATATTTTACCTAGAATTTATGTATTTGGTTTAAAGCATATGTATGCATTCTAACAACAATGGATTTGTCATCTATTTGGACAATAGAAAATGATTTTAATTTATTCAATTATCATTTTGAACTATATTTTATACCAATATTGAATTATAATACTAAAACTCAGCTACAATCCACATGGATAGTGTAGGATTGATAAGAGATAAGATTTGAGAATTAATTCCCTATTTAAGTCGGGAATTAAAGCTCCAGAAATATTGAGGGAGAAGGGAAAAAAAAGAAGAAAGTTTATTGGCATAACAAATTCTGCACATTCTCATTTCATCAGCGTAGATTAATACACGTACTATTCTCGGATCTAATGACAGATATCATAATATCAAATTCCTCCCCACCAAATAAACCAGCATAGATTGCTGGATACTCAAAATAGATCGCCAACTGAGGGATGGCCGATGTCTGAGAGTGGCCGTCAGAGGAGACGAATTTGGGTACTAACGAGCTTTGAGTACTCTAGCAAGTAAGCAATGCAGGTTAATCTCAAGGTGCCAAAGTTGCTTAGCATCGTCGAATTGAAGGCCCTTACTGAACTGAAACCAAGAACCCCTTTAATCTTTCTTCTACACAATCGCGACCAAACAATCCAGTGAATTTTCTTTTTGTCCTTGTTGTGCCAGAAAGAAATTGTTAACATTGAAGGTAGTTTGAAAGCTTAAAAACACTCATGGCGTAGGTTGGAATTGATTGAATCACTAACTTGATAAGAATTTCCCTACCAGCTTACAGGAGGTCTTTATCATTCCAATCATGTTGCATGTTTCAGATTCAATCTTTAATGTATCCAACCTTAGAAAAAAGGCCTAAATACCTTTCTTGACACTCTTCCCTACGTAGGCCCAAAATACTAGGAATAGATGCATTTAGATAAAAAAAACACATTGTCCATGCTTGCTATTCTACTTACTCAAATTTCAATACTTTCCATGCGAATTTGGGCGCATTTATCGTCCAAGTTCATCCACTTAACAATTAATAGTTATCGTGCCATTCCCCCCCTATGAACTTGGTTCCTTTTACCGTCCAAGTTCATCCATCAAGTATTTGGACACCCTAACTTAGCAAATGTCATAAATTATTGTCAAAAGTTTGAACAATTAAGAAGGTCAAAGAAAGCTACATAATAATATACCTAAAAGTAACAGAATCATGTAAGAATATTACATCATTTATTTATTCAAAAAAAAAAAAAAACAAGACAGTCTTGTAATTCAAATCTAATTATCAGTCAAGTTGTAAATATATTTTAAAATTATATTGATGTTTCTTGATGTTACGTCGAATTATATAAATATTTTCTGTATTTGTAAATTTACAAGCAAATTTTTTGAGGGTGTAATTGTAATTACAAGTACATCATTTATGATAGCAACAAAATTTTATACGCACACCTCCTGAGGTACATTATACTAACACCCTCCTCATGGGAGTGACTCCGTAATTTTACAAAGGGCTGAAGATGTTTGTGTCAATAGGCCTAACCTTAACTGATGTTATTTATCCATGTCTTTAAGTACAATGGGATACCAGATTTACGGCCTCATTGTCATAACTAAAAAACATAATATATCACGGTTGTCAAAAAAGACGAATTCTGGCAATAATTTAATTTTATAACGATATATGCCTCTTCATAACATCTATTATTTTTGCACTTGGTATTTATTGGATCGGAAATACAATATGTACAGCCGTCTAGCATCTACCGCTATACAAAGCTAGTATTGTTATGCAAATATATTATAAGCCAACGGTCGTAAATTTATAATGCTTGAACCGGAGAAAATTGGGGTTAATTTCTAATGTGTTGGTGGCGTTACGGCAACCAAATCGTATATCATTCCAACAAGCTATAACTTACGAAACGTTACGTGATGGTTAGACGGAGGTACTTTTATTTATTTAAAAAAAAAATTAAAAATCACTAAAAGAAAAGATTTTGGGCCTTTTAGTAGCCCAATATCCTGGGACCAAAGAGGCCCAAATCTACAGTCATTAGTAGGCCCAATACAACACAATCAGTCATGGCTGAGATCATCACCATGGCGTCATATAAAATACACGTGTACAATATCTCTTTTTATTTTTATTTACTTATATAAAAGATTAAAAAATTGATCACAATTTTTAATAATATATATATATATATATTTGTAATTTTAAATGTGCGTGAATAAAATACAATTTCACAAATGCCCATTTTGCATAAAAATATATTTAAGAGTATTTTAATAAATATATATTTTATCAGTAAAATTTTAATTATATTAATAAAAATGGATAATTATACTCTAGTTCTGTGTAGTTATATATGAACTCTCTATAGTTTGAACAATTACATTTAATATTTTTAATGTTTGCTTCAATCTAACAGATAAGTTAATTTATTAGTGTATAATTTTTAAAATTATATAAAATTTGTATGAAATTACACAAAATTTTAAAAGAAGAAAATGTAATTATATTATATTGACGTCATTAAAATCAGGTACACAGCACTCTAAGGTGCACAGTGAAGCCGAGCGCAGAGAATTCCCTCTCTGGAGGGCTGTCCCATGCTGTAACCATCAGTGATACTAAAATAACAGCCGGTGAGCGGAATGTATCTACACCTTTAGCATAGGCGTCCAGGTTCATCCCCCCTCGAATCTTCCCATCTTCTCGTCATACCCACGCTTCTCTGCCCCTTGTTCTTCCTCATTTATAATCTCCACCTCTCTACAATCCCTTTGAGCAATCATTATTACAGGCATCTCAATTCCTCGCTATATCCATTTCTTGACTTTTTTGATTGTTTGTTTTCATGGGAGTTTCGGCAGGCTCTTCCACCTTCACTGTCGCCGCCGTCCCTTGCCTTTGCTGCTTCTCGTGTTGCTGTATTTGTTGCGGGCTCTGTTGATTCTTGGGGTTTTTCGGGCGTTTGGGGTCTTGTTGCGGTTGTATTCTTGAAGCGCTTAGAAGGTGGTAATCGTCAGTTCTGTTTTTGCTGTTTGGGATTATGGATTTGAGTCAGCCGCCGACGAACAACGGTCTTTCGTTAGGGTTTCTGTCCCACGCATCGGCAGCGCCGCCGCTGATGAAGAATAATCGTAGCTCGAAAATCACTGACGACTCGATTTCCTTTCAGATCGAGTCGCGGACTCAGAACCGATTGCTTCACATGCCCTCGATTCCTCTTCAGTTGATGGACCAGCAAATAGAGAATAATCGTCATCATGAGGCCGAAAACAATTCTGATGAAAATAAGGATGACGAGGAGGATGAGGGGAAAATCGAGGAGTTTCGGATTTTGGGGCACCCCATGACTTTGAAGCGTAAACGCGAGTCTGATTCAGGGTCATCGACGACGTCGCCGTCTTCATCTTCAAAGGGATTTAGGGTTTCGTCTAGTGAGATGAGAT